>NW_025764746.1:0-152959 GCF_019669845.1 Emericellopsis atlantica | reverse complement strand
TTACACTCAATGTGGTGCAAAAATTCCATGGGTCTAGCTAATCCCTGATCTTCTAGCGTCTTGGCGACCAAAAACTTTTGACGCCGTCCTCCGTAGGATCAGGGCCAACAAACGCGGCACCCATCCCCGCCCACATAGAACTCAAATCCGCCCAATGGGCCATGGTCTACGAATGCCCTTTGTTGAACTAGGGTGATCGCAGTCGAGGTCTCGAGGCCATCCTTGCCAGGATCATGAAGTGAGGGTCACTTCACCTGGGTGGGTTGCGGGCGCAGTGTGCGCGCCTGGGCCATAAACAAGGCAGATATTAATGAAGACACCTCCGGTCAGCAATCACTGTGATTGTTGCTTCCTTCGCTTCAGGATTCAAGGGGCAATTGTTTTCCTTTTGACAACCCCAGTGTGTCGCGTCGGCAGTGCGCGCTGCACCATCCCGCTGCAGCTTGTCCCTTACATGACGTTTCATGCCAGCTGGAAAAGCAAGAGAAACATGTTAATTACGGAGGCTAGCAGCAAGCGAGTGATCGCACCACTCCATGAGGGTAAATATCTCCGGACTCTGGCTTTGATGTGACAAACGCGACATTATGACAGATTCGGAAGACGGTGGTTGGCTCATGGCCCTGAGGGACAGGCCTCAACGTCCCGCTCCAAGCTCTACTGACCAATTGTCGGAGCCTATCGGTAGACGAGTCTTCATTAGAGTTTACTAGTTGCGATACGTAGCATCCTGCCGTACTCCAGCCATTTGCGCCTCGGATCTCGTACATGTAGATTCAAATACGTATGTCGCGTTTGAGGACAAGAATGGTTAAAATAGGTAGCGTCGCTAGCGCAAGGGGAAAGTTGACCCAGTGCCCGCCCGTCCGCCAAGGATGACCTGTAAGCAAGAAGCTTACAGCGGGCTGTGGGAGGCTCGCAGCGGGACTCGTCCGCGGGTGGCTAGTGCAATGACCGCTCCTGCAGTGTTCTCAGCCACGCTTCGCCAATCACGACCCTCCTCTACACGCCATTCCCTCCACGCTGCCTCGACTGAGCGAAACAACGACCTGACGCTCCAGTCTCTGGGTCTCCCGTTTGTGAGTTTGGGATCCTGGACCTGCGTCTCCAATCATTTCTCGACATCGTCGACAGCGCATCGATGCGTTCTGCCGCCCTGTCGAGCTGGGCCTGCTGTTGCGGTCGAATGAATGCTTGATACGTTGTCCCCCAGAGTGAGCTGGAGCCCAGTCAATCGTGAAGATCCTGGTAGGGCGCCACCCAGCAGCCTACCATGGACAGCACTGGCAGCGACATGGATCATAGGGACCACGACTACGATGAGGCCCGCCAAGATCTCGACCTCCGCCATCAGCACCGATTCCAGCATTTTCACCCCGACCTGACATTCGATCACGATCCGAGCTCCCGCTCGGGATACGCACACGACGACAACTTCGCCTCGACAGACACTCATGACCATCATGCGTCCAGTGCTATAGACCCGGACGACCGCTACTTCAACGACCAAATGGCCTCGTCTTCCGTTCCGCGTCCGTCGTTGCGCTCGAATGGCGACGGAACGACCCCGAGGCATCCAGTCGTCTCCCCGAATCGAAGTCTGCCCAGGCCAAACAATGCTCGATCAGCGTCAAATCCAGTGGCAGCGACAACGACTGCCAAAGTCCGCCCTAACCCTAACGGCAAGCCGAGCGTCAAGGACCTCAAGAAGCGATTCGATCAGAGTGGAAATGGCTCTTCGATCCCTCGTACCCCCGGGACTCGCACCGACAATGCGTCAGGGCCACGGGTGCAGACGACGTGGAAAGGTGGTGAGGGTGCCAACTCATATGCGAGCGTACGAAGCGGAGGATCAGAGCCAAACTCGAGCGATTCGAAAGCGCGAAGTCAACGACCTAAGTATCTCGCGGAAGATCATATCTCCAGCAATGCTCAATCATTTGCCAGCCGCGTGGCCAAGCCTCGAGCTTCCGGCAATGGCGCCAACTCAAACGCTTCGCCGGCAATGGTTCAACGATCTCCTCAGACGCCATCGCATCCGACGCAGCCACCTCCGGCTTTGACACCCACTACATTACCGCCTCAGGGCCTGCTATTTGGCGAGATTCTCCCGGACCAATACGATACATCGGCACTAGGGTTTGGCATTGAGAGTATTCGTCCCCGACGTGGCTCTGGCCCTGACACACGCGGCTCGTGGTCCCATCAACGAAGCTTGTCAGATCCGTATGTCGAACTGCCATCCGCAGACGCCTGGTACGAACAGATAAGCCCAGTTGAGGGCATACGCCACCACGAAGCGTCTCAACCACCAGCGCCGAAGAGCCACGGGCGGTCCCTCAGCGATGTCGCGTCGCAGAAAGCTCCGCAGCTTCCTTCGAGAAAAGGCGCCACCCGAATACCAACCTCTACATCGCAAACTCAGAATACAACTTCGAGACTTCCCTTGTCTGTAAGGCAACTAAGTACACCGGGGGACTCTTCTAGTGCAGACTCCACCAGATCCAACTCCCCTGCCACGAGCAGACGACCGTATGCGAATGGAAGGGCTTCAAGGGCAACCACTCCGACGGCACGATCTAAGGCACCGACCTCGCGAGCGAAAACGCCCACTCAACCGGCTGGTAGCGGGAGGAGGAGGGCACCGCCCGGGTTGCCAACGCCCAACAGCAATACACGACTGCAGGCGTATATTGCTGCCCCACCACCGAAACTGTCACCACCGTTACGAAGCTCGAGACCTAGACAGCCAGTGTCCATGGCGACCACAGCAAGCTCACGGTCGAAAGCGATAGATAGACCGCCGCGGACGACAGTTGCGACGTCAAGAGCTTCGTCGAGAGCGGCACAGGAGCCAGAAAGCCGCCGCCGAAAGGTGTCGATAGGACCAATAGACTTCGAACAACGACGAGAGCACATACGTCTCGCGTACAGTAAGTCTGTGCGCGAGAGCCAAGCTCTCGAAAGTCGTAAACGGGCGGCGGATAGGAGGCGGCGGGAGCTCGAGGCGGCCACACAAGCGCAAGCAGCAACCCAGTCTTCATCAGCAGCCCCTTCTCCGTTAGCACGCGAGACGTCGACTGCTGAACCTGAATCACCAAGTGATGATACGCCAGTCGAGCACCGGCCGCACGTCCAGGCTGCGTTGGATGCGGTGATTCTTACCGAGTCGCCGGTAGATGTGGATTTCGCCCGTCCTGAGACAATGGCCGCTCCTTCTGAGGAAACGATTCAGCCAGAGGAGTCGTCTGCTGCGCCTCACAGATACCCAGTTCTCGAAACGCCCCCAATGGACGTGCCCGGTAGCTTTCCCGCCTTCAGCCCGCAAACTGATAGAGACGAGCCACCGCTTTCAGCTGTATCGGCAACCACAGAGACTACCGAATTCGACGTTGAACCACAAGACGAACCTTCTAGGCCTGCTACACCACAATCCGACACAGTGCCTTTTACAATCAAACCACCAAGCCCCCAGCAGCTGGCGCCTGTTCGTTCGCGTTCCGAGTACTACTCCCCGTTCGAAGACGATCTTCATTCCCCATCCGTCGACAGCGACAGCCACGAGCCTGTCCAGGTTTCTCGGGTCTCAACGGTCTCAGCAGGCTATGACGATGAGAACAGCATGTCACCAGTGGCCGCGTACGAGGAAAGGTTTAGGATGGATCGCGAACAGCCACCACCAATGGCAAGCTCGTTTAGCACAACTGTCACAATACTGCCACCTCAGCATGCAGCTGATAGCGAGACTATACCTTTCCCTCGGCTCGACATGCAAGACGATTCGGACTGCCACACAGACCTCGACGACACAGCGGACCCTGCGCGCAATTCAGCGTATGGTTATGACAACGCTACGGACACATGCACTGAGGACGCTGATGACCACCTTCCCCTAGACGACTGTCAATCGGAGTCGCAGTGTGACGATCATCGTTCATCGCAGATCCTGTCGTCTTGCGCCACTTCAGACGCTGGTGATGTTGGGTACGAGCCCAACGTGACCGAGCCCACGACCCTCTTGGTTCCCCCATCATGGTCCAACCGCATCAGCCAGCATTCGCAATGGACAGATCTTACTGTAGACAGCCCGTACCCGTCGAGTTTTGATCAATCACCCAACCTGGACGATCCAGAAGAGTCACCGACGTATGGGCACGTTACCATCTTCGGGTCACAAGTCATAGGCCGCGGCAGCGACCCTGGAACGCGCGGATCAGAACACGATTCGCCCCATGCGCAACAGTCTCACACGTCGATCGAGCCCCAGAGATCTAGCACCCAGCAGTTGCCAAACGTTGATGTTGGTGACGACTTTACGATACCGTATCTTTCAGAAAATCCGGCGCGCAGCGCACCCAATATCGGCTTGCCTGAACATGAGCCGCCACCTGTTCCCACCCCTGCCTCAGGCTCCCTTCTGATGTCCAGTCGGTCCAGCGGCTATGATGATCAATCACAGTACGGGAGCACAAGACTGGCCTCAGGCCATGGAAGCGAAGAATTCATGTCACAGCTTGAAACGCCACGCACGATTGACACCAACTCCGTTGGCACACCGGACCAGTACTTTGGCGCCCCCTCATACGACAGTGCAGCGACAAAGGTCGTTGTAGCAAATGGCGACGAGTTGCCAGAAAAGGAGCGGCATCGACTTGTCCAGCGCCGCAACGTTATCAAGGAACTTGTGGACACTGAGGCGGTCTTTGTGCGCGATATGAACATCGTGGAGGAGATCTACAAAGGAACAGCCGAAGCATGTCCCAAGCTTGACGACAAGACTGTCAAGCAGATCTTCCGAAACACCGACGAGATCATTTCGTTCCACACGCATTTCTTGGCACAGGTCAAAGACGCGGCTGCCAATGTCTACGTCATGAAGTCTGGGCGATCATCATCGTCGCGAGATGACGGGAACGAGAGTTCAAGCAAGGCTGAGACCAGCGATGCACAGGATCGTACTGTGCTCCTCGGGCCCCTGTTCAAGAACAATATTGAGCAGATGAAGACAGCCCATGAGGGCTTCCTGCGAAGCAGTGATCAGGCTGCTAAACGTCTCATACAGATCCAGCAGGACCCAACCGTCAAGGTCTGGCTCAACGAGTGTAATGAGGTCGCCAAGGACTTGACAGCGGCGTGGGACCTGGATTCGCTGTTGATCAAGCCCATGCAGCGTATCACCAAGTATCCAAACCTGATCATAACGATCCTGCAACACACCCCGCAGGACCATCCCGATCGAAAAGAACTGGTGGCAGCGAAAGACATTATTGAAAACGCCATCATTGAGATCAACAAGACCAAGAAGAATTTCGAGCTGGTTGGCCAGATCGTTGGGAGGAAGCGCAAGGAGTCCGACGGCAAGAGCGGCTTCGCACGGGCATTTGGAAAACGCGTGGACAAGCTACAAGCCCCGGGCGCGAGAATACCCGAGGATCCCGAATATGCCAAGCTTCATGAGAAATTTGGCGATGACTACTTGCGCCTGCAGGTGGTCCTCAGAGACGTCGAATTCTACACTCGCCAGATTTCTACCTACGTGAGGGAGTTCCTGCAGTATCTCTCTTCCGTTGAGCTTGTCATGAGGATTCAACCGGGCGGGCATCCTGAGCTGGAGAGCAAATGGGTGCAATTCAACATTTCGATACGTGATATTGAAAAGATAGCACTCGAGGAGCACCTGGCACAAGTTCGCAAGCAAGTGATCGAGCCTTTCGAACTAGTCATCAAGGCCTACGGCAACCCCTCGCTTGCCATGAAGAAGCGGCAGAAGCGACGCCTCGACTACGAACGGAATGAGCAACTGAAGCGCGCCGGCAAAAGCCCAGATTCAAAGTTGAAAGATCTGGTGGAAGAATATGAAGCTCTCAATGATACTCTCAAGAAAGAGCTGCCGGCGCTGTCCCGGAGTACAGTGGAGATTGGGAATCTGTGTCTGGTACGGTTTGTGGACATA
The DNA here is from genome assembly GCF_019669845.1 of Emericellopsis atlantica. NCBI lineage: Eukaryota > Fungi > Ascomycota > Sordariomycetes > Hypocreales > Bionectriaceae > Emericellopsis > Emericellopsis atlantica. The sequence continues at coordinate 147,006 of NW_025764746.1, read as the reverse complement.
CAGACCAAGTGGTTTCGCATTTGGAAGGAAAAGATGAAGGCAGTGCTCAAGGACAATGAGGACATGCCCGACCTGGACGGAATTGTTAACACGTTCCAACGAGAATTCCCTTATGTGGAGGAGCAGCTAGCCAGCATTGGCATCCTCAACCCAACCACATGGAGCAGACCATCCATGTCGACGTTTGCAAGCACAGACGATGCGTTGTCGCGGAAGACAAGGTCGCCCAGGCCGTCGGATGTTGATACGATGCGAAGCCGGGGCCTGTCCACAACCACAGACTCGGCCCCTTCGCTCCCGACGCCTGACTTTATGAAGCGCGAAAGCAGTACGTCTTCGATATCTCCGGTCGCACCCAAGAACGTCGCAAGCCCCTACCAGTACAATTACCGGGACTACTACGCCGGATTCCCTCCGGCCACGGCTGGCTCGTCGGCTGCCGTCACACCGGAAGTATCTGGCAGCTCGCGATCCGTTCTCGGCGGGACCTCGACACGACCCAGCACCGGACGCAGCTTCGACTCGGGTGCGATTCCTCGGCAGAGCATGGAGTCGCAATCGCAGTATCGCCGCGACTCGAGTGCCACGTACAACTCGTCCACAATGCCGCAAGAAGGTCGCCGATTCTCTGGGCTCTTCCACTCGGCCTTGCCTCTTCCTGACGGGCCGGAGGAAAACAAGCCATCGTCGTCGAGAGCATCATCTATGGATCGCGGTACGGCTCATGATGGGTATAACGTACTATGGCTCGCCGCATCCCTATTTGAGTTCAACATTGCGACGACAAAGCACGAAGCCGGCTATCCCTATTTAATATACCAGGCAGGCGAGGTGAGTTGCTTCCGGGGCATCTTTTGATGGCATGGCTGACATTTCCAGATTTTCGACGTGATTGCCGAAAAGGGTGAGCTCTGGCTTGCCAAGAACCAGGACGATGCCAGTGAACAGGTCGGCTGGATCTGGTCCAAGCACTTTGCCAAGTTGGCAGACTCATGAATGCACATACTTCACGAACAGCGAGCGCAGCATGTCCACGATACCAATTGCAGCAAAAGAAACCCACCTCAGGACGGGTGGTTCATCACCATATTCTCTCACGCAGCGATGTACAGCGTCACACAAACTCACGACAACAGCTTTTGCGGTTCTTCAGACATATTCAAGCCTCTTTGATGCTGTTTTCCTCCCGAATTTTCTTCTCAATTTTCTTCGTCAGGCGTTGCGGAGCGAGCGGATGCCCCCTTCACGAGGCAGCAGTTGTACACACTGGCATCAGGTATCAAAGGGGGACGCACGAGGTCCAGTCGCCGTCATTGCACGGACAAAGAAGGCTTGGACGCCGGGGCGTTCGACAGGCGATGCATGGTACAGTACTCCATGGTCGGTACAGGAGATGCAGGGATGGCGCGACGGAAGCTGATGAACCTGATTTTCCGAAATAAGATACCAGTCCATGCTACAGTAACAATGAATCTCGATTATGAACGGTGCTGGCCTAATGGTTGTGCTTGTAGTCGCTTACCTTACCCCACGTTCCCCAATCGAGACAGACCCATTAATAGTCTAGACTAGGATTACTTTAGCCAAGACCTCTGGCGCATTAGCATCTCTAGTCGATTTACACACTTCCAAGTTCCACCTTGGCATCATTGCTACATACGCGATCATTACGCACCGCTGTACTCGCCGAGAATCGCCATTTCTCTTGAATTGCGCATACTGCCAAGGCACAAGCGGTCTCCCGAAGACAAGCCATGCGCTACCTCGCCACGCAGAGACTCTGACGCCCGCGCAATGGCGACGTGGACGGGAACACCGGGTGTGAGGGGAGGCTCAGAGACGGCGCAGATGGCGCTGCTCACGTTTGGTGCTATTGGGATAACGTGGGTACTCTCACACACACAATCAATCACCATGCGACGGCTGCGATGGCTAACGAGAGCAATGCAGGTTCACGTGGGGTATCGAGATGACCTGTACGGTACCGTCGACTGCGACAACATGCTGCTATGCTAAACAGTGACCATAGACTGCACGCCCTACCTCCTCGACCTCGGCCTCACAAAGTCAAACACATCTCTCGTGTGGATCGCCGGCCCTCTCTCTGGGCTCATTGTGCAGCCTGTTGTGGGCGCGCTCGCCGACGCCTCTACCTCGAAATACGGCCGGCGACGACCACTCATGCTGCTCAGCACCGCCATGGTCGCGGTGTGTCTGTTTGTGCTGGGTTTCACAAAGGAGATTGTGGGCCTGGTGCAGGCAGACGAAGAGAAGGCTAAAGGACCGACGATTGCGCTGGCCGTGCTGGCCATCTACGCGGTGGACTTTGCGATCAACGCTGTGATGAGCTGCTCGAGGAGCCTCATCGTTGATACGTTGACAGTGGACAAACAGCAGACAGGAGCCGCCTGGTGTAAGCAATGACCCTCAGTCAGGTGTTGCGGTGCTAACAGGAGGCAGTCAGTAGGATGTCGTCGGTAGGCCATGTCGTTGGATACGGCCTCGGCGCTGCCGATCTCGTCGGTATCTTTGGCGAGTGGATGGGCGACACGCAGTTCAAGCAGCTCACGATTATCGCCATGGTCTTCATGGTGGTCACCAACGGCATCACGTGCTGGGCTGTCACGGAGCGCGTGCTCGTGGCGGCGCCGCCCAGCGATGTCAAGGGGCACTTTCAGATATTCCGACAGATCTGGTCCACCATTCTGAATATGCCGCCTCGCGTCCAGGCCATCTGCAGGGCGCAGTTCTGGTCGTGGCTGGGCTGGTTCCCTTACATGTTCTACGGGACGACCTGGATTGGCGAGACGTACTTTCGCTACGACGTGCCCAAGGACGCGGTTGCATCCGGCGACATGCTCGGCGACATGGGTCGCATCGGGAGCACGTCAATGGTCATCACGTCGATGATTACGTTCACGTCGGCATTCGTCTTGCCGCTGCTGGTGGAGTCGCCGGACAGGAAGAGTGCGACGCCGTGGATGCCACAGTCCATGTCTGGGTTCGTCGCGAGGCTGGGCAAGTACAGGCCCAACATCTTGACGACATGGATCTTTGGGCATCTGGTGTTCTCTGCGGCCATGTCCCTGGCGCCGTTTGCGACGAGCTATCGCTTTGCTACATTACTCGTCTGTCTCTGTGGGCTGTAAGTCAACTCACCCTCTCTGCCCTGCCGCGTGCCGATGCTAAACTTCCATCCAGGCCGTGGACGATTGCTATGTGGGCGCCTGTGGCCCTGCTGGGGGTCGAGGTCAACCGCATGAGCACAGATGGCGCTTCCACGCCACCTCAGTATCGCCGTGTATCCCACAATGACGACAACATTGACGGAGAGGACGAGGACGACATTGAGATGCTGTCAGCGGAGGATCCCATGCACGCACCCGAGGTCAAGGCATCGGGTGAGTTGTCGGGGATCTACTTTGGCATCCTCAACATATTCACCACCTTGCCTCAGTTTGTTGGCACCTTTATCAACATGATTATTTTTGCCATCCTCGAGCCTGGCAAGAGCCTCGACGTGGGCGTGGGCCACGGAGGCGTGAGTGCTGGTGCTGGTAGCGGCGACACGTCTGCTCCCGAGGACGCGTCGGAACCCACTAGAGATGGGCCAAATGCCATCGCAATCAGCCTGTTCATTGGCGCAATGAGCACGGTCTACGCGGCTTGGGCTACCAGGAAGTTGAGATATCTGTAGATGTTCTTGAGATTTGGCGTTTTGGGATCTATAATGGGATACGCGGAAACAAGGAGTTAACCAGTCATCGAAGCTATCCATGTGCGCACTGTCGTGAATCATGCACAAATGCCGCTGGGGATGCTGATGGTTGCATATGCAACCTTCAGACTCTTGTGTTACGCCTCAGTGGTACGAAATGATCGATCGTCAGGCTTGTGCAGTTCAAATATTGGACACTGTCATAACCCTCATCCCAGTCCGCATGAGCTACTGGTCCTTCTCCTCGCTACCCTCAGAGACCTTTTCCCACTCATCCTCCGTACTCACGCTCGACTGCGAGACCTGCGAATCCTTCTCCTTCGCCGATTCCACCTCAAGACCCTTCCTCTGCGAGAGACCCTGTGTCGCCGGCTGCATCTCGACCTCCTTCGAGGCACTCACGCCCTCTGTATCCTTCTCGGGAATGGGCTTGCTCCCCTCCTCCACTTCCGTATCGCTCCCGTCGTCCCTCCTCCTCCTCTTGTCCTCCTCGGCCTTGTCCTTGGCCGCCTGCTCCCGTTGGACGATGGCGAGTTCGGCGGCAAACCAGTTGACGCTCCACCAGAGACCTGCGCAGATGATCGAGAGAATGACGCAGTGAATCGAGTGGGTGGCAAAGAGCAGGCCGGCGAGGGTGAGCTGCAGAGCGAGAAAGGTGGCGTTGGCCGCGCGCAGTAGGGTCGGCGTGGGACCTGGGGTGAAGATGGACTCCCAGAGGTCGGTGACAAAGCTCGCCATTCTGTTGTTTGTCTTGGGACAAGGTCTCGATATTGTAGAGGGCTGTGTGGTGTCTTGCGGGGATGGAAAAAGTCGGTGATGGTCGTCGTCGCGGTTCGTTGGGCGCGGTGGGCCAAGAAGGGGTCCTCCTGATGACTTTATCGACGAGGCATGCACGCCCTTGGTGCCTAATGATGACTGACGACTGGACACGTGTGCTGCGCGTGTGGGAGGCCGACAGCGTGTCTCTTTGCTCGCGATGACTGTGTGGGCGTGATTAGGAGGACAGGCTGGCCGAAGCGGACGCGCCGGACGATGCTGGATCTGTGGTGAAGCTCAGCATTTCCGGTCAAGTCTTAGCGAAAGTGGGGATAGCTACAGGTGGATGAGGGGGGCCACACAATGAAGCCTGAGGTGCACAAGGTATAGTTAGTTGGTTTCTACGCACCCTATACACGCTCACTGCTGCCATGAAAACTTCAATTCCGGCCCCCACCATGGTCTAAGATGTACAATTTGGAAGATTTTGGTGTTCTGCAAGTTGTCTTGACATTTTGCTGATTAATTTGAGACTACTACTTGAAAGGTGCAGTCGTTGGCAAGCTGTGCTCTTGTGATGATTCGCAAAGAGCTGACAAAATCGAGCAATGTAAGGGGTGTTTGCGTCTACCATTCATGTTGTTACGAGAATACCGATTTACACAAAGGAGGCTTTACTATGTCCGTTGTTATGGCGTGTCACACAATGCCATAGAATTGTATACATGCTCGGAATGTCACTTGTTGCTACGGATCGGGCAATATCTAGGAAGAGGTATCTGGTCACGTTGAGCAGGCGGCCTCCACATCAATACAGGATGCATCGAGGAGTAAAGCAGTGTTGCGGTAAATGGTCAAATAAGTCTCTTGGGGCATCGTTGTGGTCCCTGGGGAAGAATTAGAGCGTGAGAAGCAGTAAGTTGCATGTGCCATAGGTCGCATGGCTTCATGAGTGCCATCATTGGATCAGTCACTCGAAAAGGACCGTCGTAAACAGGGACAAGGGGAGGCTTCTCTGTCGGATTGACAGCGAGTATCCAAGCTGTCACAATCTGAAATAGGAGATTGTGATCAAGGAGGAAGATTCTTTGCTTGAGCATGCCTTGTTCCATTGCATTACGACTGAAGGGGGCATGAGCCAACGTCAAGTGTTACGTACACTTTGATCGTGGCTGGACCGATATGGCTGAAAAACTTGCGGTATTTTGATTCAAAGCATGAGACGATAACAATTAATATCAAGAAGATGTGTTTCCCTTCTGTCGACACTACTGACGACGGAAAGTCCCGAGCTTTCCATGCAGGTGGATATCCCAGATTTCAAAAACACGGAGAAGTGTCATATCAGCTTGCTGTCACATCTAGTGTAAATACACGGAACGATGCCACCTCATGATATCGCTGCCGTGCTCTTTCGGCACATGACACTGTGGTGACACTCGCCAGACAAATCGCTGTGCTTCGCAGGGAATGCAGGCGCTGTCGAAGGAAAGAAAGTCGTATGGCGATAAAAGCTTGTCGATACTCTCACAAGCCTAGAACTAACCACCTAGTAGGCTCTCAAGCCTTGAAGCATGGCTCAGTCATCCGCGAACAGCATCGAGTACAGCTGCACCTTCTCTTGTCCTTCTCTCGCACTTTAACGTCTCCCCAGGCGGGCTTGACGCAGGAGCAACATCAACTCGGTTTTCTGCGAATCTAGAAAACTGAGAAGCCCCTCGTGTCTTACCCGGAACCATAGGAGAAGGCATAACGCTTCATCGCGGGAAGTCATCAGGAAGACGAGACTGGAGCCAGCCCCGCCTCCGACCTTGTCATTAGTAGTCCTAACCAAAGAAGTATCAGCCAGGACTGCGCGCGCAAGGCTTGGGTCATCGCTGCTGCCTGCGGCCTGCCTGATAATTAGTCAGTGTCGCCCCGGCTATCGCGCACGCTAGGCAGACAGCAAGGGGCCAGGACCAGGGGGCCACTGAACTAGCTGCTACTACGTTACGCAGCACGCGACGACGAGTCTTGCACGGTGCACGGCCAAGAGCACGTAGACACCTCGCTGTGCCGTCCGTGCATGATGGGGGTCTGAGAGCGAGAAAGGGTCGTGGTCTGAGCTTCTCAGCATAAAGGAGCCAAATTTCGGAGTCTCTGGGAATGCGGCCCTAGGCAGTTGAGGCGTGTCTTGAGGTTGGTCAGTGCTCGCTCAATGCATCTGCGGCCACGGATCCCCATCTCCAAGAATGGGACTGCCCGGCCTGGTTGCACTTGCAGAGTATGCATGTCAACGACACGGCACTGAAGATGGCCCGTCTACCTACATGTACTCCGAACGAGGTCGGCGAAGCCCCGTGTCACTCAATAACAGCACACGCACATGGAAACGTTGATCGCACAGCTGATGCGCGTGAGCCAGAAAAACTCCCGATGCTTCTGCTCGGCCTATTGAATTTAGCTCACGGATTGTCCAAGTAGGCAAGCTTCTGCACGTGCTGCAGTCGTAATGCCGAATCTGATCCCGGCATCCTTCAGCGTCGTCTTGGCCAGTGCTGAGACTGCAAGGCCTCACTTCTTCAGCATGTCCGAACCCAAAGTGACTCCTCGACAAATCAAGTCGCCGCTCTGCACCATACGTGCAATCGTGCATCTCGAGCCTCGAGAGCTCGGACACAGCGTGGCCGTGGGGGTCGCCACGGTCTGGCATCTCGCCGACCTGCGGCAGTCACATCGGGGATGCAGCTGGATAAAAACACGTACGCATTGTCAGCTGTGTGCCAAGGCCAAGGTCAGGGCGAGGTCTTGGTCAACAACAAGCCGTTTCCTGCGGATCTGATGCATGCGTTGAACTCCGCCAGGGACCGACTCACACAATAACATCTCGCTGGGAGGCGTTTCATGACACTGACCGTATGGATATTCTTGCATATAGATACCGCAAGGATTCGGAACTCATCGTGAACAGGATAAGCCTTGACTACCGCACCGCCTTCATGTTGAATCGTGGCGGCGGTCAGAGCGAAGTACGTATCAGTGGACGAGAGCTGAATGGTAGTCCCCGAAGAAACATGAAGATTGGCCACCACACCAACTCACCAGGATTCTGAAACACAGATGTGGGATCAGTCACTGACAGATCTTCTGAATTGGGATCGTCTATGCGTCCAGAGGGACCGCTAGCGAGTTCATGTGGTTCACTTTGGTTGTCTGCATGCAGAAATGACGTCTGTGAGTCTGTGGCAGGACCGCGTGCGACAGCCGGGGGGGCAGACTGGGGGTTGACGGACGACCCGAAGGCAACATTGAACCATTGTGACGATCAATCATGCGACACTGGAGTCGGTGGACAGTGGCGAACATCTCCACTCGTGAGAGCAAGCCCACGTGCGGCGCCCGCCTGTGACCAACAAGGCCTCCAGGTCAGCGAGCTGGATTGAAACGCTGGGGTGGATTCCTGGTGACATTGGAACAGTATGCGTGGCAGTGGTCTTTGCTGGAGCCAATTTCCACGATTGTTTCGCGAGGCAATGGATCAATGCAGTGGTCGATGCTGTCAAGTGGCTGATCAAGAGTTAGCATGCTGTCAAGACCCCAAGAGTCAAAACCGATCCGTGACGGGCCGAATTGTCAGCTTGGGACCCCGACTTCCAAGGAACAGGCATATGTAATTTAAGGTACAGACAGGTTGACAGCTTCAACAAGAATCAAGATGGGCGCCGAAACTCGCCCATCACCTCTTCCCCATGGTTACCAGGACAGGGCGTGGACTGGAAGTTCTGTACCAGCCAGGTCAGGCATCATCGGCTACTGTCAGAGGATCGCAATCCTAGACGGGAATCTCAAGGTCGACAACGGCTGTCGAGGCATCGAGGTTGTTGTGACGTCTGGACTCAACTCCGGTCAGAGACTCTCAGAGCCAGCCACACCACCAAGTACGAACTTGTTGCATGATGTGCATATGGCGGCAATGAAGGCCCCCTCATTTCGCGCGCCCAGGTGAGCTGGGCAGTAAGGCGACCCTGGTTCGTCCAGCTGCTGTCAGGCTCTCCATCTCAGCCACCCGCGATGCCTGCATTTCATGTGTGTATTTTGGAATCGACGGTCAGCCCGCCGGGCTATGTGGCGTGTTTCAAAATACGTGGGACATGTCGATCAACAAGATACAACCCTGCGATCCTGGCACTCGTTGATGTCAACAGCACAGCATAGACGACCATGTCCTGGCGATCCGGCTACTTCCACAGAAATAGAACTGCGCTCTCTGTCCATAATTAGAAGCGGAGCGTGATAAAGACTTGGACGCAGTCAGCATCGCGTGTCCAGGCCACGACTGCTACTACGTAAGGTACTGCAAACCAAATACCGAACGAGCTCAAGTGTATGGTGTATCTGGCGTCAACTGCCGCGGCCCGGGAACCACAATCTCCAGGATCGCCGTCCTGGATGGCAACACATCGTGAAGTATTAACAAATCGCAGGTTTCCAATGCATGTGTCGCGCGTTGCACTCGGTACTGCAGTGCGCTCTCGGGGCCGTGTTCGGGAGGACGCTCGCACTTGGTCCTCGGGGCCGAACCGGGCGCGACGCCCTACCTACCAAGTGCCGGCGTCCTATGGAAGCCGAAAAAGAAAGGTTTCGGGCTTTTCAGCTTGTCTCTAAAAGACTAAAGTTAGTCGGAAGATTCAGATCCACAGACACGGCACGGTAAGGTTGCTATCGCGCGCGCGAGACGGCAGAGCTTCGGGTGCGATCGTTTCCTGCCCGACCCCGCCAATGGTAAGGCTACGCTACGCTAGGCTGGACCTAAGTTAGCCCTGACGCCACAGGGCGATCCGCTCTGCATGACACTCAACCTAGATCATGTAGTTGTGTTTCGCAAAGCTTCAATGTTCGAAGTTCCAAGCAGTGTAAGAACAGCAAGTTAGGTGGTGCTCAGCTAACACTAAGTATACGTACGTATGTTGCAGTAGGATTGATAAAGAATAATGGATGCTGCAGGTACTCAAGGCCAGAGTTGTGCAATGTTGTAGTACAGGACATGTATCTTCCAAGTGCCGGGTGATTAGTGCACTCGTCCATGGCAATGATCAGGAAATAACTCGATCAGACCGATTCCCCATTGCTGACACCAGCCCCCGTTCATCTTGATGGCATGGATGTTGATTATACTTAGCCCTTGAAGCAACAAAGGCCCGACTGTTGCAGTACAAGTGCAGTAGACTCTACGGAGTAATTAGAGCAGACCGCTGAAGCGGGACGTCGGTTCCCGCTCCAAAGGCGCTAATAGTCGAATTGCCAGATTGGGCGATTCGCTAGAAGCCTTCATCATTCAGAGTCCGGGGGGTGGCGCGCTAGGCAAAGGCAGGCCACTCATGAGCCACGCGGTGTGCTTGGTGTCCATGCCCTCTGGCTGCTGGGGTCCCCGATCTTCTGGCTTACAGTGTAGACATTATGATGGAGCATTGCTACTGTAGTTTGAATGGACGCGGTAATGATCGGCTTGCTGCCTGCGTGGCTCGCGCTTGTTTCGCTGCACGCCCGTTGTTACAGACATTCGATCGGCCGCCCGAGTGCGACGCTGGTCTGCGCGAGGAAAAAAAAGGGGTGCTTGGGTAGGCAAGATGACACCTTGGTCATTATTCAACTGTCCTCTTTGATGCGACGGTGAGCAAGATGTTCAAAGATTCAAATGAGAGGCAGACTGACATGGGGCTTAACAAGCTGCGATTCCATGTCAGTGGGGCTAGTGCGAGGGGGCCACTGCTGACATGTGCAGCACGATCAGGAATACCCTACAAGTTACGGTGTCCATGTCCAGTCGTCTCCATCGTGCCCAAAGGCATCATGATCGACGTCATTAGGGTTTGCTGCCATGTGGTTGTGCCAACCGCAGAGGCAAAACGAATTGCACCCCGAATCACTGCAACTCTCGAAAGACTTTGGTGAAAGCAGCAAAGATCAGCAGCCTCGTGCCCTTGCATTACACCGACTTCAACAGCAGGGCCTCTCGCCGTGAGCAATAACTGCTTGCCATGGACACGCTACATGTCGAACCAGTCTCCCATGCTCGCCTGGTTTCGCCACGGCCTGGGAGTCTGGCATATGGACAATGCAGCGAAAACGACAAACGAATCTGATGTATATAGTAATTATCACAAAGGGACAGCATCAATCACTCACTCATCATAATGACTGCTGGCGGTTGCTGTCAAGGACTGGACCTTCTACTTGCACCCCCCTGTTCGCGACTTTTAGGCAGCCGGATACATCACACTCTGATAGGCCGGGAATGAATGCTACAGCACCCGCTGTTGATCACCCATGCAACGCCCACTGGCTGCGTCTAGTCCCGCTTGGCCCCCGTCGATCTCCGACCGGGGTATCGGGCGTGTGTCCACTGCCGCTGCGAGACACATCCCATTGGCCGCACTGACGCCATTGGCGCCAAGCCAGGTCTCCAGGTACGTACGTACGTCTGGCATCAAACCGACTGTTCCTGTCATCTTTTTGCCAGCATTCCATTTGTTCTGCCTGGCTCATTGCTTGTCGCAACTAATCCCGAGGACCACATTCGTTGCGAGAGCGTGGAGGGCTGTCCTGACTCCCGGCTGTGCACCAAAACAACATTACTTTGGTCATTCCGGCTAACACACGCCTTGCACGCCAAAAGAGGTGCCGCCCGTTGGAATGCACGTGGATGGATCGTTACGGAGGTTCGAACTTTGAAGATGGGTCCCCCAAATTTGCCATCATGCAGTAAGTCAAGTAGAGACAAAAGGTCCCGAACACGGCACACCTCCTCCTTTACAGATCTCTGTCTACCAAGGTGTATGTGCTAAATGCTCTCGTCTGGCTCTCTAGGGCAAAGCGTGCCACCTACTACCTACTACATGGCCTAATTGACTTTATTTAAGCCAGAAGTCTAAATTAACTGTACTGGCAGATGCCGAACAACATCACCATCCCAGGCACCACCACCATTCCTAGAACAGGGGCTGGCAGCACGTCGTTGAACATCGTGCAGATGGCGTTAATGTCTAGCTTCACTAGACTAGATAAGGTCGATCACGGCTGTCGCCGGTGAAGTCCTTCAGCCAAATCATCACCACGGACTCCCGTGTAGAACTTTTGGACTCGAGACAAGCCGTGGCTGGCACCCAATAACCCCAGCGATCGCCAGCACCCGTCTGCAGCCGCTGCTTGGCTGCACATGCCAGACACGCCCCGGGATCCTCATCCTCCAGCCATATGCTCGACGGGTATATTCATGTTGGCAACAAATCCTTCAACACTATGTGCTGCATGATAGCGTTTTGAAATCAGATTTGGGTGTCGTTTGCGATCAGTCAATGGTTCCCAATTGGACGCTGGCACCACGTTGGCGCGTTTAGCAGTAAGTGACAGGAGAAAGTGGATGCTACGAGTAACAAATCCTGGAAATGCGGGATATCGCGGGGTTGCGTAGTCTAAAACCACGCGGAGAAATTCGTCTAGGTTCGTGGTATCATCACCCTTTGCACGCTGGAGTCCAGGACTCACTTCCAAGCACGACGGTCTTCCTCGCTAGATCATGCCAGCTTGCGCTTCTATTATCTTCATGTTCGCGGGAAACGTGCCTCCTAGAACACTGGCAGGACCCTGAGACCCTCAAAACAGGGCTTTGTGGCTCCAGTCTTCCCTGAGATGAGTGGATCGGGGTGCCCGCCTTGGTACATACATGTATTGGTGGGCTATCATAAAAGGGTTTCAGTCATACAGTGGATGGGCCAGCAAGGCGCGGCAAGGCGAGGGAAGGCAGAAGGCAGGCAAGGCAAGGCAAGGCAAGGCGAAACAGGGCAAGAGCAGCTGGCAGCCAGCTCAATTCAGATCAGGCCAGCCCATCTCGATGCGATTAAAACATCTGCCAGATGCCCCCCTTCGCCAAGACAAGACAGGACAACTCCTCGACGAGGTTTGGCCGCGACAACTCCACGCCAAGCCAAAGCCAGCATATTGCCGGCTATCGTCATCTCACGCACACCAAGATTAGAACGTCGAAGATAGGAATGTAACAACACCTAAAATTGCGAAGATGACTCCACAGGCACTGATATGAAGTCAGTTGTCACTTGTCAGCGTAACATACGGACTGCCAAATGAAGGACCCCTGTCGCCTTTCACCACTGCCGCGCTGCAGAACAGCACGCGCGCCAGCGAAGACACCCAAGTGAGCGTGGCATTGGGAAGCCCCCCCGGCGCCGTGAAGGCACGGACAGTCCATGTCCATGTCGCTGCTTAGACCGCCTCTCGCACTTCAAACAACTAAGAATCCACTGTGATACAACGGCGGCATACGCCGAAATCTCATGGTGAATGCTATCATTTGCGGACCTCTGCAAAAGTACAGGCATGGTCGTCTAGAATCTAGACGGTTTTCCTCTAATACCCTACCGGCAGAGGGAAGGGAGTCGAGGACCAAGAGCCGGCTATGGAGTGGTGTGGGACAGACTTGGCCAGACAGGTCCATAACAAGTCATGGTGGCAGAGGCCAAAGAAAGCTGCTAGTGGGTGAGGACGAGGTCTGTGTGTGTGTGTGTTGGCTGCCGACCCCGAGCGCGCGCTTCTGTAAGCGATCAACAAGCGTACGATACGGATTCAGACAAGTAAGGTACATGTACGTATCCTTTCCCGCTTACGAGCCCGCCCAGGCACTTGCACATACAGTAATTAACTTGGAGCCCGCTTAGGGGGCACGTTCATCCACACAAACCACCCCGGTTGGCCTGCATTTCTTGGCTCTGCTGGCCTAGGGCGCCGAAACGTGCGAACATTTGGGGCCTGGGCAAAGGTGGCCATGAGAGCATCTCAGCAGGAACGCGTTTCTCGGCCTTCAATTTGCTGCGCGGCAAGCCATTTTGATTGTTCGGGGAATTCGTACGACCCCTGGGAATGAGGAGGAGAAAAGTTACGCACTTGCGAGCACGATGTGAAGGTTCGCGAGAAGTGACCGGAGCACGTTTCTCTCCACAATCTTTACAACTAAACCCACTTCTTACGGGACAAGCAGGCCCACGCCCCCTACAGTCTGAGCAGCAGAGTGCTGATTCACACACCCTCCAGAGTTCAATCCCGCACAGACACGCAGACACGTTCAGGCTCACCTTCATCTTCTCCTCTTCTAATAAGAATTGGTGTTGTGCGGCAGCTGGAGATACACTATGTTGTGAGCTGCGAACAAAGGAAACCGGATGATCATGGCTCTTTTGCTAGACCACGCCGTCGAGCCGACCCATGCTGCCTGCGAGAAGACTGGAGGGTACCTGTAGTTTCTCCTCCCGTTTCTCACTGTCTAAATCTGGGTACACGTCGAGAACTTTAGGCCAGTGCCAGTCCGTCCGGAAATCGCCAGAGGGTATGGACTACGGAGAACGCCCAAGCGAAATGGAGCCTGGACTGGAGCAAGCCAGATGTCGGGTAGCCCACCCGCTAACCTCTTTCATGCAGCGCACTTCTGCTGCCGCGACAGGGCAGAACAAGACAAGGTACGTACCGCCTGTGGAGTTTTCTGCTCGATTGCGCCCCCCTTCGACTTTGCCCTGCCATTTTGCACTTGCTCATGCTTGTCCTGCGTTGCCCCATGTTCAAGGCTTCAAGCTCACTTGGCAAGGCCCCCAGGCCCCTGGCCCCCCATGCCACGTCTAGCGCACAGGGGGGCCACCCCGAGTACCAAAGTACCGACAGGGGATGGCCACAAGCCGCTCATCGTGGGCTGCCCCCGTCGTCATGCCCCCCCGAGTAACCATCAAGGCTGCTCGCTGGCTGTAATTAATGAACAACTCCACCTCGAACTGGATGTGCCGCATCCATATAAGCCCTCGATACGTCCGATACTTGGCTCAAGCCTGGATCGATCTGTCCAACGTCTGACTCTACCTAACCTCACTCAACACCAAGCGATACTGATATATACATCCAGCCTCATCTCAGGCCCAAGACGCCTATACCTGCCAGGCACTCTTCAGTCTCAGCCCTGCTCGCCTTACTTCGCCTTACCCGACCTCTCCAACATCTGATCAACATCCACTACCTTGCAACAACACTGTACATCTTGTACCACTCTGGTCGAGATCATCGCTCACATCGCCATCACAAAGGTCGAAAGAGTCGACGACCTCGTCCTACTTCGACCCTGCACCTGAAGCGTATCAGATACTCTGTGTGCTTTGCTGCTGCTTCCCGCATCCTGTCGTTCCCCATTGGGGCCTCGTACCAGATCCTCTTCCCTAACCTCTTGCGTCTCGCAACAACACCACAACAATGAGCGCCGTCGCCCTCCCCTTTGACCCGGCCATGGGTCTTGGTCCTCGACCTGCCCCCTTCACTTGGCCTGGTGAGTGGAATCAACCGCGATCAGCATACGACCTCGAAACTTACAGCGCCTCCTCAGCTGGTCCCCTCGAGCCCAGCGCATCGCCAGAGGGTGTCATTGCTCAGGAGTTTCCGGCACCATACCATCACGGGTCCGACCCCAGCCTCACTCCCCCCAGCGTGACCAGCTCGTTGACATCGAGCCCTCCGCGACACCACAGCTTCACCCCGCAGCACCGCGAACTCAAGCGCCAACAAGACCGCGCGCGGCGAGACTCGCGACTGGCCTCACGGCTCCGCCGCGTGAGCAGCCAGACATCATACATGGAGTCCCCCAGCATGTCACCCATCCCAGACGTCACCAACGCCATGGAGATGCCCAGCTACTCTGCCTCGACGGCACCAGTTTCTATCCTATCCGAATCCGCGCCCATCGCGCCACAACCGTACATGCCTTCATACAGCCCACCACTGCAAGACCACAGCCAGGCGCAAATGTTCCCTACTTCATACGCGCACTCGTTACCGCAGAGCTACGGCGTGCCCATTGAATACTCGGCCAGCCCGTACCCACCGTCGGGAGGCTACAGGTACGTTTTGAGCCCCGCAAGGCCACTTGGCCGACAATCTGCATGTGACGGTAAGCTGACATGGCATCCACAGTAGCCGTTCCTCGTCACTGTCCATCGGACAAGAGAGTGGCATGGTGTATCAGGTACCGGCAGTCATGACTTCTGGTGGCGCTGCGAGCCACACGTCGACGGCGGCCACCTCGACAGAGGGTAGCCACGTCAGGGTCGTGCAGAGCAGGCCCAAGCCCAAATGCTGGGACCATGGCTGCAACGGGCGTCAGTTTTCCACATTCAGCAACCTTTTGCGACACCAGCGTGAAAAGTCGGGGCAAGCCAACAAGGCATCGTGCCCCAACTGCGGTGCCGAGTTCACTCGGACGACGGCACGTAACGGGCACATGCTGCATGACAAGTGCAAGCAGAGGAGAAACTCGTGAAGAGCGCGCGGCTTGACCGGCTCGATGCGCGACGCACGTCGTCTATTCTCGGATGTTCATGTTCTCAGTCATCAATCATTTGGGGGCCAAGAAACAAGCAACCAACACCCACATCAGCACCCACAGTCACACGCTCTCCCGCATTGCATTGGCTTCAGTTGCCCAGCCGTCGCCTTGTGCGACGCTGGGTCTGACGATGCTGCTAAGGCTGAGCTAATGAGCCTCCCCCTCTAGAGTCCACACCTATCACTGTTGGGTGTAACGGATCAGGGAGTCAGTCCCACGGGAAGAAAGCCACAACGGGACTTTTTTTTTTCATCTTATTTGAGTGGTGACCGCTGCGGTCCAAGGCCCCGCCCTTTGAGGTAGTGCGCTTGTTCTTCTTCTTCTTTTTCGACGGTCCTGTATATGACCTATTTCTTCTTTCACGACGGCAGTGTATCTGATCGACTCCTTTGTGAGGAGAAGGCGGTCAGATCTTGCCTGACCTTGTCTCATCAAAAAAGAGAGAGACTGGCGTTTTCTGTGGCATGGGTTTTGGACGGAAATGGGATGGCGCTTGCGAGTCCCTGCCGAGTGGAGGGGGCGCTATTTGGAATTGGAGAAGCATGCTTACATTGTGGATTACGAGGTCCTCGCGATGTGACCACGACGGCGACGCAAGGCAATCCGGACTCTGTATGAGTAGGATATGACGGGATGGAACATGAACCACGGGCGTTCGATATCGGGCTTGCTTTTTTCTTCTTCTTCGTTCACCAGCGCATACACATTTGTTAAACGCAACTTTATATATATTAGCACGCTTAGATAGATAGTCAAATACCCCGTCTTCAGACCATGAACACAAGAAACAACAGGAATGCACAAGGTGAACTGCACCCTGACAAGTGTCTGTTCTATGGTGACGCCATGGGATGCCATTCTTAGACTTGCCCATGCATATTATTGATAACATGAATGCAGCTCTGCGTTAAGCGCAAAGGTCGACTAATGGATTTGAAGTGATTGACTGCTCGCATCAAGCGACAGTGACGTCAATGGCACTGGGGCGTCTGCCGCGCTTATTGGCCAGTGGGATACAGAGACCGCCTCACGCGGCCACAGCATTGACTTACATGTACGTACTTATTCGTGCCTACTTTTAGCACGGACGAGCAGGTCATGGTGAATAGGTCCGCCCATGTTCCTCAGAGACAGAGATGCATCATTGCACAGCCGGACGGGCCTGTCGCACATTTGTTGCTCTTTTGCACACACCTCTGCTTCGGGAACATACGGTCACGAAGCCGTTAGCGAGATGATGCTGCGGGTACTTGGCACCATCTTTCCCCCACTCCTCGCGGCAATTCGGTAAGGCTTCAGCGCGCACGCGCACCAGGGTCGTCAGCTGTCAATCCTTTCGCCTGGCAGCGTGCGTCAATGTGTTGGTTGTTGTTACGGATGGTGCTATGCCAGATCTATACCTCAGCTACCGTTGACTTGGCTCCTTGTTCAGGAACCAACCGCCCCCAAACCATGCATTTATGTTTCTTCAAAGGGCTGGCGCATTTAGTCCCATTGCCACAGTGAAGCCAAGCGGCCGCCGCATGTGGAGACGAGAGGGGATGAGTTGGCAGCACGAGAGACTGAAGTTCTGAACAGAGCACGTGCTATGGTTGCAGGCGCACCTTATTAAGCGCAAGGCTCAAACGAACAAAGGTGCCCTCCCGTACGGGTAATTTCGACACCAGTCGTTTTCCCCGAGGTGCATCGCGATCGATGGGCATTCAGCAACCCTTTCGCGCTAGCCCCTCGGACAGGTGAACGGCTCCAAGTTCGCCTGTCTGTCGCGGCATTGACTGCGCTAGCGCTGATGGGCGAACTCTGAAAGGGTTCGGCATAGATAATTGGGATGTCGTTCAAGTGTAATCACTGGTGGCGCGGATACTCCGTAAAGTGGTCACGTACTTTGCTGAGGTCGCAAACGAGATGGAGAAGCTCTTCCCCATCCAACCATCCAGAAATCGTACCGCACTTTGACAGGTCCAAGGGAGGGTGTGTGTGTGAGCGGACAACTCCCGAGCGAGCCAATCCGTGCTCGAGAAGGCCCATGGCGTGTTCCACTATTGAAGCTTCAAGTTCAATTGGGTTCGCTCAGATGGGGGCTAAGTCTTGCGCGAACTAGGCTAGAGGCGGTAGAGGCTGACAGGGACCAGGGTAGATCGATTGCCCCGAAACCTCTGTCGTTGAGCGCGGGATGGCGCGATGGTCTGTGCTCAATCTGTCGCTCGCTACTCTGCCAGCGAGATCCGGGCTTCGCCTTGCCTGCGCGCTGTGCTGTGCGAGTGGAGGACATGGAGGAGGTGGTGTGTGCAGGCGTGCGTCTGGCACCCTGGGAGCCTGCCATGCTTCCCGCCTGCAAGACAAGATGAGGCACAACGATTGAAGAGCTTTAATAGACGCCAGCTACGTACTGTGTTTATTTAGGTCGCCCGCCCTTCGTAATCTAGTCGAAAACGGGAAAGTAACCTATCCGTCCCATTCTCATCACTGCAACGTGCATTGCAGTATCATTGCCGCCTCTTGAGACATTGCGATCGCAAGTTACACGTGCGTAGCTGGGAAATGAGAAAGTGGCAACTGTCGTCTCGAGATCCGTCGCTTACAGGATGTCTCCAGTGCCTTTCTTCCCTGCTGGGCTGGCGTCTATTCGTACGTAGTAGTCTCATCTTGACCCAGTCTCATGCCTTCACGCATTCCACACGGCTGCGGCCTGCGCCCCGGAAACATGAGGCCCGAGTCAGGCTGGACGCCCTAAACCCCTCCGTCACTGACCGGATCGTCGCCTCATGAGTACGTAAACGCTAATGGTCGTGATCGCCGAAAAGTGACCGCCTCTTTGGGAAATTCGTCGCCAGAATGCCCGAGTACCGGGATTTTTAGCGTCGTGGTTGGGCCAACAGATATCGTTTCAGATCTGTAGCCTCTTGGCAGTTGGCAGTTGGGGGCGAGATAATCAGTTCATCAAACTGACGGTAAGGTCATTTTTGTCACCTCGGTTCAGCCGGGTTGGCGCCCCCAAGGCAGCAGCCAAGCATCTTCCATGAGTTGTTCTTCACTGCTTCTACCGAACAATCAGCTCTTAAATGCCAAGCCCTCCCAGCTGTCACTCTGCAGGGCTCTTATCCGCGAAACAAAGGATTCGGCAGTGAACATTCAAATCTTCCTCCCCTCGATTTGCGAATGCGAGCTAGTCAATCACTCTGGATTTCGCATAAGCAGGGCTTTATTGCAAACAACTCCATCTTGCCTTGCCCTGGCAATGTTGCATCCGACCTGCATCTGAGCGCCCTACCTACCCACCAGCCACGCTACTACGAAGCAGTGCGTCTGCTATCCACTTGACGTTGGAGGCTTGGGTCACACTGCGACGCTGCCACGATGGGTGTGTACCATTCGCTCGGTCGCCAAGTTGGATGATCTCCTGGAGTCACAGTGGTGAGTAGGCGGGGCCGGACCTGGACTCGCCACCCTCGCGGTCCCGAGTCCGACAGGTTCCCCACGACAGGGAGTGCTGCTTCGAAGTTCGGCCCCGGGGTTGCGAGCTGAGATGTGAGCCTCCTCGTAGCCCGTCCACTGTCCTTTCGTTGCAACGCAAGGCGCGACGGGTGGCTGGCAGCTCACATTTCTTTCCCACCTGCCCGGTGTGAGCGCTATCGCAACGCAAAATGTCACCGTCGGTAGTTGGACGATTGCAGTTGGTTCCTTCTTTGCTTCCTCCAGAACCCCACTGTGAGCTTTTACTGCACAGGTGCCGGAGCAGATCAACAAGCGCCAGCAGACTGACTCTCACCGACATGTTACTTGTACAATGTTATAATTCATAGGCACCACTTCGTTCCCGCGGGCCACGACAAGCGCAGTCCCGCCTGGCACGACACTTTCGCAGCCACAACAAGTACCAGTTTGACTTGAGCAATTGGCAACAAAGGCGAACAATCTGAATGACGGAGGTTCTCTTGTTGGTCGCCGTGCGTAGTGGGCCCAACAACTTCCACCGTCCACGCGACAAAGTGCCATCACTATCCGCAACCTCCTCTCCAGTCAATCGTGACACCAAAGTCAAGTTACGGCATCAAATGGCTGCAGGTGATCCAAACGGGCGAAGCATGCGACTTTGGAATGACCTTATAATAGATGCGCTATTAATGGCAAGGTAATTAGGTAGAGATAATTCTCTCAGTTACAGGCTTTGGGAGAGTTTCGGCCGTCGGGTGGTGTACTGGTGACTGCTGAGCCCTGGGCCCTGGCGTTCACATAGAACCCAGCCTCCAGTAAGTCCAGGCGCTGCTTGGCGCGACGGGTCTCACGTTGCAGGCCCCACGCCTCAGCGTCGACATGGCTAATTAGGGTCTGCGGATAAAGGTGACGAATAACCGCTTGTTACGCGGCTGTGCAAGCAGTATCAAGAAGACATTGTCTAGGTACGTGCGTAGACAGCTCGACAATTAGTCTTGATGCTGCCCCTGCAACTGGAGATGACGCCGGATGGATGCACTTGCCCAGCCGTCTCAGCCTGCATAAAGTTGTGGCTGCTGCATCGCGGTTAAGCGCCCAAGCGCCCGCGCTTGTTGGTTGTTGGTTGTTGGTAAGCCCAGTCGCTTATTACTAAGGCAAAAAGCCCCTGGCTTGCCGCGGGTCCGGTCCACAACAACAATGGAGGGCAGCCGCTCCTGATTGACCCTAGTGAACAACAATCAAGACCACAACGTCAAACCACACCCTCTCGAAAGCAGCCGTCAAAGCCGCCCGGCGTCGCAGTGCTAAGCGCATTTTGACCAGGCGCAAAAACCTTGCCAGCAGCATGCGCCATCCGCGTCTGCAGCGGCAATTCATCCCGGAATAGGGCATCATGGCCGTGTCCAAGTTCCGCGCGCGAAAGCACAAGGTGCTGCACTCCGTGTTCGACGCTGAAATCTCGCAACCCACGCCCTTGCTCCCGTCGACTGAGCCGGGCGAGCCCTTTGGTGGACCACCACCACCCCCCTCGGCGCTTGCCACTGATGCTGCCGCCCCCAGGCTTCATGAGGGGCTCATGAGCGACCAGGTGCAATGGGACCGCGCATGGCACGTAGTCACGTCTCGCATACAGCTACCCTCATCGGTGGCCATTGAAGACTCCTTCGGGACACTCGCCTCCGAGTCGCAGGACTATGATGACGTCTTCAGCTCAGCTGTGGCCCTGCTCGTCGACCCCCGCTCAACCGTCCCTCTCGCGCCTCATACGGACGACATACTCTCCTGGCATACGCATCAAGTCCGGCAACACTTTGTCAACCATGTCCTGCCCTTGCTCTCGGCATGCTCCAGCCAGGGAAGTCATGACCAGGCACTGCTGGCAAGCATCCGCACCCTCGAGGCGGCTCATCGCCAGTACCTCTACGGCCTGTCGCTGATCGTGCGCGGCTACGCCAGCGAATCAAGTGCTCACCATGCTATGCTGCGCTTTAGACGGGATCTCCATGCCATCATAGGTAGCTCTTGGACCTCAGGTCTGCAGAATGCCTTACGCCAGGTTCTGAGTAGGCTCATAGTCAGCATTGTGTGTGTCGACGACGCGCATCCAGGTTCGTCCACAGGCTTGGATCAAGATGAGCGGACAGCTGTGCCCAGGGCTGAGCTTTTGGAGCTTGTAGACTCACTTCAGAGTGTGGGCCTGGCCGGAGAGAAGTTCCAAGCCCTGCTGGCCGAGATCATGGATTCTAGCATGCAGACTCACATCTACAAGACGTATTCCGGTGTATGGTCTGAGCCCCGAGGGGAAGGCCTGTCTGCTGTGCCGGCCGCTGCGATGCTCACCGGATGTATGGCTGACTTGCGGGAATGGATCGAAAACAGATACGGCCAACTGGCTGTACTCGTCTTCAACCGACTTGGACTCCAGGTCAAGTATGGCGATGTCGAGTGCTGGAAGGACATTGGCATCGGACGCCTGGTCTCGCTCCGCATACAGGAGCTCTTTGACATTGTCCTGCGCTGGCCTCACAGCAAAGGGGGTGTCGATGATTTGCGCGCGGCGGTGACAACACCCGAGCGCCGTCTGCAACTGACTGACGTTTTCTCTGCGACTCTACAAAAGAGACTGCTCAATCCGGGGCGCTCGACGCTGTCGATCTTACAGACGTACGTTTCTATGATCCGGACATTCCATGCACTGGATCCCTCCAAGGTGCTTCTCGATCGGGTGGTCCAAGCCTTGCAGCTCTATCTGTGCCAGCGAGACGACGCGATCCGCATTGTCGTTACGGGACTTCTTTCTAACCCCAAGGATCTCAGCGAGGAGGAGAGCGAAAAGAGACTGGTGGAACTAGCTACTATTCTAAATGACCCGGCCCAGCAACAGCGCCGCCAGATCGAGGGCGACGATGCTGACTGGAACGACATGTCCTGGATCCCCGATCCCGTCGACGCAGGAGTCAACTACAAGCGACCAAAGAACGAAGACGTCATCGGCACACTGATCAGTGCCCTGGGATCCCAGGAAATCTTCATCAAGGAGTTCCAAGCCATCATTGCCGAACGCCTCCTGTCGAGCCAGACGAGCTATCAACAGGAGCTCAAAGTTCTGGGGCTGCTCAAAAGGAGGTTCGGCGAGCCTGCACTGCAAAACTGCGATGTCATGATGAAGGACATCCAAGACTCGCGTCGCTTAGATGCGATTCTCGCGCAGCGTCTTGAGCCAACCTTGGATGCCGATGGGCATTCGCTTGGCTTCCACTCCAAAATCCTATCCAGGCTGTTCTGGCCCAGTATGCCAAAGGAACCATTTGTCGTGCCAAAGCCTGTCGCGGCGCTGCAGGAGCAGTATGCGGCTGGTTTTGAGCGAGTCAAGAACGCTCGGAAGCTTAACTGGCTCGATCATCTGGGGCTGGCTACCGTACATCTCGAGTTGGAGGACCGCACCATTGACATGGAATGCAAAACATACGAGGCAGCCGTCATCTTTGCCTTTGACCAAGAGGGCGAGACGGCGCCTGTCCAGAAGACTTTTGACGAGATATGGCTGCAGCTGACTATTGAAGAAGATCTGCTCGACGCTGCTCTCACATTCTGGCAGACACAAAAGGTTCTCAAGGACATTGGCGATAGAACCTACATTGTCATGGAACGCCTCGATGACGAGAGCCCCGGCGACGATCCCGACACGACTGTCGATGGCAGTCGGCAGCCTGCCTCGGCGCGCAAGGCTAAGGGTATTAGTGCGCAGGAACAGCAGCGTCAGACAGTGTACTGGCAATTCGTCGTTGGCATGCTGACCAATGGTGGCCCCAAGCCGTTGGCCGGTATTCTCACCATGATGAAGATGCTGATTCCGGGTGGGTGCACGTGGACAAGCGAGGAGTTGCAGCAGTTCATGAACGAGAAGGTTTCCGAGGGCAACGTGGAGCTCGTGGGTGGAAAGTACCGCATCCCTAAGAAGTGAGCGGTGGTGATCCCGCAATACGTAGAGACAATGAGCCATGAAGTGAATAGATACCCGTGAAGGCTGCTCAGGGAAAGGTTGAATGTGCTATTATCGCCTGCAGTCAGGTCACAGGGACGATAGGGGCGAGAGAGTGGAGGACGCAGCAGAGCAGCGCCAAGAGCGTTGCATGCATGTGACTGAATCAAAAGCTGCTTTTACTCCTCAAGCTACAGGCAAAGATCATGCATGATTATTTCCTGGATTCATCGCTGTGGTGATGCTCTGACAGATCAAATAGTTGGTTCATCATTCCAAGATGCGGTCGCTACGACACTAGCGCTCAGTCGATTGTGCCGCAAGCAGCAGCCCGAAACGGAAGGCGGTGGCAGGAGCAACAGCAAGCATTTATTTGAAACTGTTGAGCCTTTTCTTGTTCACCGCCGTGTGCGGTCACCGCTGCAGCACGAAATGCCAAGGTACTTTGGGTACGTTGTGCTCCAGCATCTTAGCGAACAATGCGAGCGAAACGACTGGAGCTGCATGGCGCTTCTTCCGAGCCATTAACGGTTATTAACCCCTCCTTGCAGCCACCAGAGTCTAGACAGTCCCAGGCCGCATTATCGATGACAGCAATGTGACCTTGGCGTGGTTGGCTGGGCTAGCCAAGGGATATTGTCTCTCTGGCGCCCAGATTAGCACTGTTTGTCGTTGATTGATGACAGCGAACTTGAAATGGAGCCAAAGTGGCCGCCACCAAACCAGATACACTGCCCCCTACATGTGCTACGCGCACCGGAGGTGACTGGACTCACTGGAGGCGAGGCCAGACCAGGCCGGACCAGACCAGCAGGTGATTGATTGATTGATCGATGATAAACTTGCCTTGGCCATTGATCATATGCTGCCACGACCACTCCGTTGGGGGTCATTCGGCATAATTATGACTGGCACGCTCCGGAGGGTCGGCCATGTCATCTATCAGCCAGGTCCAGTCAACTACTAAAGTTATTAGTGCAGCGCATGGTCGGCTGATTGCTTCCAATCGTCATCCTCACCACCTTGGTCGTCACGTTCCATGGGCGACTTTTCATCTGCATTTCATTTCATTCATGCGACAAGGCCAGGCCGTCCGTCCGTCCCAGGCCGCCGCATCATTGCAACACCAGCCAGGCATTGGGGCTATTTTGATCTCATGCACAGCAAGCATTCTGCCCGCCTCATTCACCACTCATCAATCATCTCCAGCCCCAACTCCAGTCCAGTCGCTCGTGCCGCTTGCCATTTTGCCCAGCTCGTTCGTTGGTTTCCGGTTCAGTCATCACGCACATTCCATCTTGGCCTGTTGCATGTACCCCGTCACTGATTAGCCTTTCGCTATCACGGCTTTGGCGGGCGGGCACACGCTTATACGCTCCATGTCCCGCAAACGCAACGCATTACACGCACCCGACTCGCTCTCGCTCGCAACCGGTGTGCCCACCGCCCCTTGCCCTCACTGCCTACTTAGCACTGTGATCACCGTCGGTCCGTCGTGCTGTGACCCCGTAATGGCCCGTTGGAGTTGCGCCTCCAGAAACAGGCTCGGGACAAGTCTCAGCTGACTCGCAGTCGAGCCTCCTCCCGCAGGTTACGTCGCCGACAGGCCACACTTCTTGACCTCAACTTTGCTCCTCCTTCTCCTCTTCCTGCCCTCGCTGTCGTGTGACTTTTTGTCCAATATCTAATATCTCCTCATCGCGCCTCGCCCAGTGACCGACCACATTGTGCCGCCAACATCTCAACTGCGTACCCATTCCACCTTGATACCCAGCGCCAGCATCTCCAGTCGCTCGCCTGTGGCACTTTGGAAGCGAGGGCAATCAACTCGCTCACTCGCCACTGTCCGATACTCGAGTCGCTGGGCCAGAATCTTGTGCGCGCTCCGGCTTGGGCAGACTGACTGACTGACTGACTGACGCTTGAGGCGAACGGTGCACATTGGGGCGGGCTGCGCTGGCCAGGCATTCACCTCACACTGGAAATCAATAGGCGGGCGGGAAGAGGAGACCATTGACTGGAGTTGCCAAAAGCAAGGCAGCATCACCGTACACCGCAGTGCACACGAGCAAACACTTGGCCCATCGTATCGCTCGGTCACCTGCTTCGTCTCATCTTCGTCGGCATCTTGGAGTTGATTCACTGGGCCTTGGGGTTCTTCGGCGTTCGCCTATATCTGCGGATCAGCCGCAAGCGTCGGCCCTTTTCGACTCTCGCCTCACGCTGTTATCTGGACTTACTCTTGTGCGAAGAGAGCGGTGCTTCGAACGCAGTTCTGCCAGCCGAAGCGCGCATTATATTCATTCACAAGACATAGTCATATGTGGCTTGCTCTCAGCGACCCTATTCTATACGTGTGCAGATATCACCTGCGTCGAGGATAGCGCCGCGACGGCGGACGCAGGCGCATGTTGTCGCCGCTCAGGACAGCTGTACAAGGATTAACTCGCCATGGATATCTATGCTTTATCTGGGGAACCGGGGGCTCAAAGAAAGTCTGACAGGTCCGGTGATCATAATCTAGCGGAAGATTTGTCTCCAGTACCGGCGAGTAACAGATCATCGCATGCGCGTCAAGCATCTCACGACTCCGACTATCCGCGCCCGAGCTTCACATTTGGACAATCTCAACCACCTCTGCCTGCTCCACTGCCGCCATTACCGGGGACTTTTATCAATCGCCAAGCTGTGAGGGATCCGGTCACTCAACTCCCCCGGTTAACAGCGATCAACAGGCGCAGAGCCCAGGCGTCAAGTCTAAATCCTTCAAGGCCACCACACACAGCGTCCAGCCCTAGAGCAAGGTCTAGCCGCGCATCATGGCACTCCGCGCCAAGCCATGAAAATGGTCACAGGAATCGAATGTCAACTGTGTCATCAAGAGCTGATATTGCCTTTCGACATGCTGTGCGTTCTTCTGCCCACCAGACTGAACACACATCATCCACAAATGCCGATATTAGGAGTACCGCCCTTGCAGGTAAGGAATGACTCCCCAGTACCACCTTGGCCATGTGTAGCAAGAGCCAAAACTAGGCACTGGATATTGTGCTACGCAACCAAGTCGTTTGTGTGCTTGTACAAATGCTGATCCTGTTCTCAGGCAGAGATATCATGCCGCCATTGGCCATACCGCGGGATGGCACCCAGGTTGGCGTCAGACAACCCTTCCCGAGGCAGGCCCCTCTAACAACGCACTCTCCTTACGAAGACGACTCGGACGAGGAATATGACATCTGGCTTGACCAGGTAGATGCAGAGGCGGCACGGCCTACGGATGTCAGTATCGCCCAAGTGGACAAGACGGTGCGCGCAGCTAGAAACCGTCTGCATTCCGAATTCGGCAGCGCAAACGTGGAAGACTATGAAAGGGAGGCTATAGAGGCGCCGTTGAGAGAGTGGAGGATCAAGGTGACGAAGCCCTTGCTAGGATTCCAGCAAGCCCAGGTACTTGCGGATTCGACTGGTAAGCTGGCATCGACGTGGTACTGGGAACATTCTATTGACCTCATCACCAGAATGCCAGATGTGCTTCGAGAGCTACGGCGTCGAGACCCCCGAGGGGATCAGCGAGGTGGCCCTGCAGCTCCCGTGCAAACATGTTTTTGGCGACCAATGTATGCAAAGGTGGCTCGCGGAATCCAGGCACATGGAATGCCCGTATTGTCGAGCTCGGCTGGTTCCGTCTGTGCAAAAGCACGGGCGTTGCATCGCCACGAGCTGGCTGCGAAATATGGCGCAGTACTTTCGCGAGATCCAGTCAGTCAGACGTCAGCTGTACGCCAACCCTTTCCCGAGCAGGCCAGATCCGAGCTAACTGTCATACCTAGCTTGGATAGACGCGACGACTCAGAAGACCGAGCATCACGACGATTGATTGACGCGGCATTACGGGCTAGGCGTGCGAGGTACGCCGCGCTGGCCGAGAACCGACCATCTTCGCGTCGCAGAATCACCTTGTCCGGGCCACACCAGGCGGCTTCAACTCAGCAGCGTCCCCTGACGTCCCCTGGCAATACCAGTGGCGCTGAAAGCACGCGCACATTCCGACGAAGCCAAGGCCAAAGCATACATGAAGATCACACAGCTACGCCGCAGACAGAGCTGTGGACTGCGTCTGCCGAAGAGCAGTACCAACTAGAGCGCAGCTCTGTACAAAACCGTGCACCACTTGGCCAGACCCCTGTCAATGGCCAACTCCCGCTGCCGAGCGCAGGCTATCTAGGATTGCCCGATGCCTTGCCCGCTCCTGGTTCTATCTACGCCACGAATTTCGATGAGAGCCAGGCCGCTCTCCCGCGTGGGGACTTGTTCTTTCCCTCCGGAGTGCCATATGAAGGCTACATAGGCCGCAACGGCGTCTGGGGTGCAGAATCCTCCGGTGCCCTGGCGGACCCGAGTCTGTCATCGGAAGCGGGTCAGGGCTATTACTATGCCGTGCAATTCAACTACTACAGCACTTTGGGCATGCCGCGGCCCAGCGCCAGCAATAACCCCAGTCACTCTCATGGCGACGATGTCATGAATCCGTCCTAGGAGGAGGGGAGGACCGATTGAGAAACCCCCTTATACAGCAAAGCGGCCTGTTACCTATGAATTCAGCCACCTGTGTAGGTTTATGGGGATATTGCGGTTTGAGGGGTGGAATAATAAAGTTTGGTGGACAAGACTCGGACTCACACAAATGTTTTGTTGTGTGCAAGTTTAGCTCCGTTTTGGCGTCGTGGGCCAGGCTTAGCATTCGGAGGCGCATGGGTACTAAGAATATAAATGCGTCCTTGTGCATCGGTCACGAGAGATAGGAGGTCGATAGTCATTTTAAAATCTCTTAAACTTTATGGTTGTAGTAAGCGTGAAAAGCACACAATTATGAGTTACCGGGTAAGTAAAAATGCAAAGCCCACTCGGCGACTCGGCGGGCTCTGCAGGACATGCATGAGGAGACCCGATCTCATGACGAATGAGCATGTCTTGAATGCATTGCCAGTTGGCACTTGTGGTTCCGGTTGAGGACAAAATAGACCGCTCAGCACAGCAGACGATGGGAGTGAAACGCATGAATACGTACCCAAGCAGTGTGTAAGGCATCAGTGACTTCCTAACCGATGTAAGCTCAGTGCATCTGTCGCAGACGCAGCTTCACAGCAGCGACCATGCGCAATACTCAATCCATCAAGTATCGATTGACTGGGCGATGAGTTGAAGCGATCGTTGCTCTTTATTCTGTCAGCCACATCATGGACTTTCGCTCGCGGTGGCCCCCCATCTCAGCTTCAATTGGGCTCGGGCGGGTCTGGCCGTGGCCCGTCAATGGTCGCGGCGGCGAGACGAGTATGTGATTGGGCAAAAGAGGGCCATCCCAGCCACCGCTTCTTCGACGATGGGGACTGGAGCCGGGGCCCAGCGACCCAGTCGGGCCTGTCTGGGAGATCTGACGACTGGAGACGCAGCTGAAAGAGCATCTGCTCCGGCTGGGCAGCGCCTTCCAAAACAACAACAACAAAAATCACCACCTGCCACCGACTGCTCACTGCGCAGTGCAGCCCCTTGATCACCCATCACGGTTGGCGCACACGACGCAGTCCGTTGGAACCAGCAACGATGGATGACTCCCGTCGCCGGAGCCCTGAGAGCTCCAGGAGACGGCGACGCGCCGAGAGACAAGCTTCTCCCGAGCATGTCGTCCCTCCCACCGCGACGAGGTCATTCCACAACACAGGCACGCCCCAGTACGAGTCGGCAACATACTATAGCACGACCCACGATGATCGTGGCGGCCGACCCTCACAATACTATTCACAGACAGCGGGCGAGTCATCAACAAGGGCGCCAGGTGGCGCGGCACCAACCGAGACCGCTAGACACAACCACATTCCATCCTACCATCGCGATAGGGCATACTCCAGCTCCTCCGGCTCGAGCTCCACATCCTCCTCACTCCTCGACATCTCGCGACGATACCCCGAAGTTCCCAAACCCAGGGGACTAGGCGGTGTCTTCAATACCTTTTTCCGCACACCATCAGAGCACCGCCGTCTAAGGCGGAGGAGGAGCGGCAAAGCGAAGCGAAGGGCGCGCGTGCTGTACTTTGGCAACTCTTCCAGCTCGTCCGTCAATTCGGACCTCGCATATGGCACGGGCTATATCCCACGGAGGAAATCGAGTCGCGATTTCACGGCCAGACACGATAGACCGTCGCAGCATGGCCACTCTTCCTCCCTGCCCTCGGCGTCCGGGCCCTCTACGGGAATAGCAGCTGGAGCAGCGACGGCAGCGGCGGCGGGTGCTGCCGCCTACGCGGCGGCCCAGGCCTCCAGCAGCCACCACCAACCCCAGACGCCCTCGCACTATGCGCCGTCGCATGGGCATTCGCAATCGTTCTCGCATCCCCCGACACAGCATGAAGCGCAGACCAACTTCGCCGCACCCTTGGCGGCTACGGCAGCTGCTGGAGCTGCAGCAGGACTCGCGGCTGACTACTATGATGTGAACAACCAGTTCGTTCCCAAGGCACCCACGCCACGTCGGCGAAAGACCGATGAAGAGATCATGGCAATTGGGCGTCAGCTCTCTGACCTTGCGAAGGCAAGCAACGAGGATGACATGCGGAGGGCGGGACTATCCCGTCCATCTGGTCTCGTTTCTGCTGCCACCCAGTACAGCAACTATCAGAGCTCAAAGCCTGGGGCCAAGAGCCGGGGCCTCGGGGGATCGAAGATGAGGGTCGACTCTTCCGCGGACGATTCCGAATGGGAGTCCGCCTCCGATGATTCTGATTCTGAGTCCGATTCTGATGATAGCGCCGATTCGTCCATGGCCTATGGGACTGTCGTTTCGCAGGCTATCCGCCCGACAATGACAGCTGCCGCCGGCGCTGTGACAGGCGCAGCAATGACAGCAGCAGCTGGGCGCATGGCCGACAGGAAGAGCTCAGTCGTCGACCCGCACTTGTTCGGTCCTGTCAACTCTCTTCGTGGCATGATTAATACGCCCTGCGGATTTGGCGAGGACGGCAAGCCACTCACGCGTGACCCGCGACCTCTCACACGCTCTAGCACCGAGCCCCTGGGCCTTATGCGCACTGTCCACCCAGTGGCGACGGCGGATCCTTCTCGCTTCGACGCCTCACTGCAGCGCGAGCTCCCGCAGAGATCGAGGCCAGCGCCTGTTCCCCTGCAGCAACCTGTCCCTCGGCAAACGGTATCTCCCAAGGTGTACGATGCCGAGAAACTCGAGGACGTCACGAGACGTGATGCTAAGCCTCCAAAGGAGAGCTCTGACAGCAAAAGCTGGATTGGCGCTGCCGCTGTCGGTGCGGCAGCCGCAGCTGCTGGAACTGCGCTGGTCAGTGACCGCAAAGATGACCGCAGCGATCGCAAGGAGTCACGCGAAGTAGCTGATGTTGATCGTCGTGAGCGGGAAAGGCGCTCAGAGCGTGGCGAAAAACGAGAGAAAGAGCGCGAACGAGAGAAGGAGCGCGAGAAGGAGCGCGAAAAAGAGAAGCGACGCGAAAAGGACCGTGAAAAGGACAAGGAACGCAAGCCCAAGCGCGACTCTCGATCCTCCGTGTATGACGACAAGGACAAGGAGAAGGAACGCAAGCGTTCCTCACGTCAAGACGATCGTAGCGATGTCTCGAGGAAACACCGGGACCACGCTGTCGAAGAGGACCCGACGCGCGAGTCATACAAACGACGTGACAAGTATGAGCCCGCCGAAGTTCGCAGCGAGGTCTCACGTAGCTCGAGGCGCTCAAGCCGAAAGTATGACGAGGATGTGCCCGAGGCCTATCGCGACATTCCCTTACCCATGAAGGCAGGTTCCGAAAAGACTACGGAGACGGAGAGGGGCCCCCAAAAACCGATTATTGACCCTTTCCAGTACCAAGTCCATGACACCGACCCGCCATCAGGTGCATCCGCCAGGCCTTTGACGCCAGCTGTTGTCGTCGTCGACCGGGAGCCAATCTTTGACGACTCAGACCCTGACGCTCCTGAGATTGATGGAGGGCGCCTGAGCCGCAGGGACTCGTTTGAGATCGAAAAGATGGTGGAGGAATACAAGAAGCGCTCGACCCCCGAGGAGCAACAGGCAGCAAAAGACTACGTCACCAGCAAAGCAGCGCATGCAGTAGCACCTGTGTCGGCCGCTGTCATGGCCGGTGCCATCATGACTGAAGCCCCTCGGTCTGAGAGTCGCAAGCGTGGTGAGGGACATCCCGAATCCAGATCGCGTAGCCGGAGTCGACGTGAAAGGGACGCAGTACAGGACGAGGCAGACCAATACTACCGGGAGCAAGAGACCGCACGGAAAATCGCCTCGGATGAGGTCCGCAACCGTGGTGCTACTCCCGAGAAGTCGGTCATGGACAAATGGGATAAGGACGATGAGGACGACAAGGCTGATCCCCCGACGATCGTCACCCCACCGCAGATGAAGCAGCACGCTCAGGATCAGTACGGCGAGCACAACGCCGATGTCAGGATTGACAATGTCTTCTCGCCCAGCGAGCTGGCACGGTTCCGTGCAGAGTACGGCGGATCTGACTACATGCGCGATCAATCTACTGAGCGTGCGCGCCCACTCTTGAACTTGGTGTACCCGACCCCGGCATCCAGCCGCAAGACCACCCCTGCGATTGAAGTGCAGGAAGAGAAGGACCAACCTGAAGACCGCAGCATCAATGAACGTGGCAAGGGTCGGGATGTACGCGACCGCGATTACACAGACTCGTCTTCAAAGTCAGACGTTGGCATCGGCAAGAGGCGCAAAGACAAGGACAGAGACGACACCAGATCGTCAAAATCCGAGGTTGGTGTCAGCTCCCGCAGGAGACGGACTCGAGACATCGAGGACGACACGACACAATCTGATGTTGGGCCTACCGTTGTTGTCGGACCAAACGGCGAGATCATGACTGTCCCTGCAAAGTCTGTCAGCTGGGGGGAAAACCAGTACAAAGTAGTGACGCCTGAGCCCAGGGATGACCGCGAATTGGGCGATGAGCGCGGATCGTCGAGGCCAAGCCTAGATAAGACAAGCGCCTGGGGAGCCGCTGCCGCCGCCATGGCTGGAAGCAGCATCGAGCCCGACAATGAACCTCAGATCGTTGTCGAGTCGCCCAAGGAGATGGATCCCAGCTCAAGCCGGTCCATCCACGCTTATCGCATGGAAGATGATCATGGCGCACCTCCTGTGCCCGGACCCAAGCCTTCCAGTCCCAGTCCGGAGCAGATGCCCGGCACCTTTGCCGACGACATTGAGTTCGCTGCCACCCTGGCAGCTGGGCTTAAGGATACTGGCTTCGACCCCAACATTGTCATTGACGACCCAACATATCGTCGCCGAGACTCGCCTCCTGGCACCAACGAAATCAATGGCAATGGCCTGTACAGGCCTGCGTACTCTGAAACAGTGTCTGATCTTGCCTCACGTGAGCCACAACCCGGCCCGACTGAGCCTGGGTTCGTTCTGGGTGAGGTCGAGACTCCTAAAGACGAGGTCAAGCCCACCGAGTCTACGGAAGATGCTACATCGTCTACGGGAAAGCTCAGCAAGAAGGAGAAGAAGAGGCGGGAGAAGCTGCAGAAGCAGCTCGCTGATGAAGCTGCTGAGTCTAGCGGTGCCCGTGATGTGCCTGCGCAAGAGCCTGAACCCTTTGTCGAAGCCCCTGAGCCGGCTCCTGTGGTGGAAGAGGAGCCACCCGTCAAACTTAGCAAGAAGGAGAGGCGCAAGCGCGAAAAGGAGGCTAAGGAGGCCAGGGAGGCGGAAGAGGAGGCTGCCGCGGCGGCATCATCAGCCAGGGAAACCGAGGTTTACGCTGAGCCCGAGTCTCTTCCAGAAGCTGAGGTCGAGAATGGCACCTGGCCTGACTCATCCAACCGAAAGTCCAAGGACCGTAGGAGCCGTGATTTGGATGACCTCGACAGCTCGCGCGTTTCTGTGCCCATCGAGTCCTTCGCCAACCTTGCTTCTTCCAGGGATATAAGGTCTACCGATGACTTGGACGAGCCAAGAAAGTCCAAGAAAAAGTCCAAGAGCTTATACGACTCGCCAACCACGGCCCCTATCGACCACTCTTATTCTGTTGATGATTTGTCATTGTCAAAGGATAAGAATGGAGATGGCGTGGACGAGGACCTCAAGAAGCACAAGAAAAAGTCGAAGCGCGAATCGGCTTTGTATGAGTCTTCGCGCTCCTACTCTGTCGACGACTTGAGCAAGGCCGGCCGCGCCGACGATAGCTGGAAAGAAAGCAAGGAGCATCGCCGCAGGCACAAGCGTGAATCAAGTGGCCATGACTCTCCCTCTAGACGCGATTCAGGCGCTTACGATTCACCATCACGCTCAGCAGCGCCCTCTGAAGTTGGTTCGGAAACTTCGAGGCGCAGCCGCAAGTCGAAGAGACGCAGTGGTACTGCAGAGGACTTCTACGAGTACGGCGATGGCCCACCGGACAGGGACAGAACCCGGGATTTGTTTGAGGACCGCGACGTTAGCTCCGTTGTGTCCGAGTCTCGCGGCGATGACAGGAAGTCGAGCAGGCGCTCATACCGCTACGAGGACGATGACGATGCCAAGTCTGTGGCGTCCGCGCCCGGTGGTCGTAAGGCCGAGCTCTCGAAGAAGAGGAGCAGCGGTGGCCTCTTCTCCAGTATCTTCAAGAGAGACGACGACAAATCGAAGAGTCAGTCTTTTTTAGGTAATGCCGGCACCCTTGGCGCGGGTGTCGGCTTGGCGGGTGTTGCTGGGTATGCCGCTGCGTCCACCCTCTCCCGCCTCAATGCCAACGATGCGCTCTCTGAGAAGAAGGACCCTTCTCAAGAGATCACTGAATGGTCGCGCGACGTCGATCTGGACCCCGACGTCGTGGCCAGGGCCATTAAACCGGCCATCGACCCTCAATATGGCGACCTTCTCCCTCTGCCTCCCAGCGAGCCTGGATCCCCCGTCAAGGCCCCTGAGGAGCTGCCTAGTCTGCCGGACAGCAGGCCAGACACACCGCCCGAGGAGAGGAACACGAAGCAAGCCCACGCCAGGCGTAAGAGCGCCCAGGAGACACCAGTCAAAATGCATAGCAACACGGCTATCCCTATACAACTCAGAATGGGCAATCGATCTGGACCATCGTCGCCCAATGTGTTCAAGCCGTCGCCTGCCGGGTCTCCAAAGATGCCGGAATCGCCTAGCTCAACACGACGCGGTGCTCGTCCCACATCTTGGGACAACAGCCGCGAGTATAAACCACTCTATCTGCTCGAGCATAACCGCCATGGAGCGGCACCGGATGATCTCGATCAAGCCGATCTGCCTGCTCTTCCTCCTAGCGAGGCCTCGTCCAGGAGCTCCCCCGGCCCTGGATCTGAAGCCTGGGAGTCGGCTGATGAGCATGCTGAAGGTCGATATGCGGAAGCAGACCGTGGAGGACCGCCACTCAGTCTCGACACGGCCGTTCCAGCATTCGTGCCACATGATGGTGCTGGATCACAAGAAACGACGCCGAAAGCTGAGATCAGGCCCGAGTTCCCGCCTGTTGTGGGTGAAGCAGGCGCCGAATCGGGTGAGCATCAAACCCCGGATCCCGTTGAAGCCATGTCAAAGGATCGAAGCTCGTACTTGCTGCAGTCTGAGCCATCCTCCACCAAGTCGAATAGGACTGTAGACAACGAGACAGTGGCGCAGAGGCTGCACGACATTGATTCTTCGCCCTCCAAATCTGGGAACAGCCGCAGCCTTGCAGACATTGACGAAGGCTTGATGTCGACCGATGAGAACTTCTCCGACGCTCGAGAGGATGCGGCACCAAGCAGCCGAGACTTGTCTGCTGATGCTTCGCCAGCACCTGAACCAGCCTCCGAGGAGCGGGCTGCCGACGACGACATTGACTTGAGCATGCTCACAGGCAAGGCGAAGAAGAAAGCTAAAAAGGCTGCTAAGAAGAAGCAGGCATTGTCACTGGACTTGGACGCTCCAGAGGCAGAGCCTGAGATCACGACAGATGTAACGGACGTTCAAAGTGACGGGCCCAGTGCCGCGACTGAGCCCCAGACTGAGGCGAGTACCATCCCTGTCGAGCCTACTGAGAAGACGATCGTCGATGAACCCCAACCGCCTATCGAACCTACTGCAGACGCTGCCATCGGAGCACCCGAGGACACTGAGGTGGCAGTGACAGATGATGGGGAGTCTAAGCCGAAGTCGAAAAAGAAGAAGAACAAGAAGAAGGCCGCGGCTGTGGAAGCCACGGACGCAGGCGAAAGCAAACCATCCGAAACCGAGCAGACCGATGCAGATATCGATACAGCCTCGCAGACTCCGCTTCCTGCTGAGCAACCCGATGAACTTGCGCCTCCAACCGAGGAGACTACAGAACCTGATGCTGCAGTCGCTGAAGCTCCTTTCGACCAAGGCACTCGCGAGGTGGCCGGCGAGACGGCTGTTTCTGCTTTGCCCGAAGACTCTGTGGCACAGAGTGAAGAGGTGGCAGCCGAGCCTGTCGCTGAAGCTGTCGCCGAGCCTGTTGTTGAGCCCGCTGCCGAGGATCCTGATTCAGGCAGCAAGAAGAGCAAGAAGAAGAAAAAGAAGGCAAAGGCAGCTGCACTGGAGCAGGATGAGTCAGCACACCCGGAAGAAACATTATCAAAGGAAATCAAGGAAGACGTTCCGCTCGAGGTTTCCAAGGAGACTGAACCTGTTATCGAGGGCGAATCGACCACAACTCCTGGGTTTGAGGCTCCCGCCGATGTGCCTGCGCCACCAGAAAACTCTGCGGCAGAAGGGCAGATCGAGGCACCGGCAGTGCCAGCTGAGGAGCTCGAAGCTGATTCTGGTAGTAAGAAGAGTAAGAAGCAGAAGAAGAAGGAGAAGGCAGCTGCGGCAGCCGCCACAGCCGCCGGCATTGCTCTCGCTACCGAGAACGAATCTGCTGCCAGCGACAAGCCGCAACCTGAAGCTGAGCCACCTGCCGCTGAACCCGCTGCTGCTGAGGCCGATGCCCACAGCGATCCCAAAGCAGAGGAAAGGGAGGGAGACAGTGTTCTTGCTACAGAGAGCGAGCAGATCGCTGTTCCCGATGCGACTGCGCCTGCTGATAGCGATCCTGCTCAGCACTCTAGAGACGATGGACCCGTTGAAGCTGGTGCCGACGACGAAGCTCTCACCCCAGCGCTGTCGAAGAAGGAGAAGAAGAAACGCAAGAAAGCACTTCAGGCTGACAGCTCGTGGATCAAGTCGGACACGCCAGAAGAATCTGCGTCGCCTGCTGATGAGACAGCCGTTCCCCCACCAGCTGAATCAACCGGGGAGCCAGATCCCAAGATCCTTGACCAACCTGCCGAACCAGATGTCAAGCCAGAGGAGCCCGAAGCCCCGGCCCCTGAACAGACTACAGTTCAAGAGGATGTGGTTGCTCCTGCCGAGGAAACAACGACCAAATCCAAGAAAAAGAAGAAGGACAAAAAGAAGGCTTTGGCGCTTCAACTCGATGCTCCTGAAGAGGGCGAGTCGATTGCCGAAAAGTCTAATGATCAGACCGCTTCTGAGACCAGAGTGGAGCCCCCCGTTACAGCGAAACTCCTCGACCCCGAGCACGTTGATACTGCAGCTGCTCAGGGCGAGGCAGACGAGACCGCGACTGTGGTCCATCGTGGCGATGACAACGAAACAAGTGTGCCTCAGGGCGACGTCGATGACAGCAAGATCGCGGACCAGGCCCCGGGTCTTGAAACACAGCCGTCGGAACCGCTGTTTAGCCAGGACGATCAACCCTCCAACGACACTACACAACAGGAGACGCCGACTCAGCGTTCTCGTCCACGTTGGGGTGGTTACAATCCCGAATTCGACTACGAGCGGGATTTTGATCCACAAGCAGATGAAGGGGACGAGTATTACGGCGAGCAGGAGGAGCAAGAAGCGCCCGCGGTTGGCGAAGGCTGGGATCTTGAGGACGACTTTTTCTCCAAGCCTAGTGCCCAGCCAGAAACGCCGACAGATGACCTCGGATGGGACAAGCCACGGTCTTCCACTCCTGGATCCCAGGGCACCGAGGATGAGTGGAGCACCCTGGTGACCGGCAAGAAGTCCAAGAAAGGAAAGAAAAAGCAGGCCAACCCAGCGGACACGACAGAAGAGGCCGAGCCTGGTGTCGAGACACCGAAAAAACCAGTGGATCACTCACTTGATGAAGCTGGCGACGAGGGTGCTCAAACCCCTCGCGCTGAGTATGCCGAGTCTGAGACCACTGATGCCTGGGAGGAAGCCATGACCGGCTCCGCCAAGGATCCAACTGATGATACCAGCCCGGACAACACATCTGGTTTCGTCACACCTGCAGAGTCCATATCCGGCGACGCGAATCCTGACGACAAGTGGGGTGGGTCCAGTTCCAAACAGTCCAAGAAGAGCAAGAAGAACAAGAAAGCTAAAGATTCCGAGTCTGAGAAAGCACAGGAACCCGAATCGATGACCAGACCGGATCCCAACTTGGACGCCGCTGGAGAACCCGCCCCCACGACATCGAGTGTCGTCGTCGACAGCCCTCAGGCCGTGTCTGAGGGCGGCGCACAGGATTTGCAAGTTGCTGGAACTCGGGCTTTGTCGGATACGGGCATTCACGGGGATGAAGGCAATGTACTATCCACAGAAGAAGCAGCGGACCTTGGCCCTGCTTCCGAAGACAACACCAACAAGAAGAAGAACAAAAAGAAGAAGTCTGTGTCGTTCGACCTTGGTGAATCTACCGCTACTCCTGGCGATGGGAAGGAGAGCGGATCTTCCCTGCAAGATATCCCTGAAGACGTACCCGCTGTCGGTGTCCGATCTGATGAGCCGATGGACGAGGCAGCGCCTCCTGCTCATACGGATTCGGAGCCAGCTCTGGTGGCTGCACAGGCGCCTGACGTACAGCAAGACGTTGCTGTTGCCGAAGTGCTCGCCACGGATGCTCAAGTATCTGAGGAGCCGGCTGCTGCTGATGCGATCAAATCCGCCAATGTTGATGAAAATGATGATGATTCTTTCCCCCCAGGCATGTCTAACAAACAGAAGAAAAAGCTGAAGAAGGAACGGGCTGCCGCCGCCGCCGCCGCCCTGGCTGCTGCTCCGATGGTGCCAAGTGACTCGGAAAGTAAAGACAACGCGGGCACGCAAAGCGAGCCGACTGCTCCTCTCCCCGAGACGTCCGAGGAGTCGACCGGGCCTACTGATTTAACAAAGGCTGACGATGAGCCCAACAGTCAGTCAGAGAGCAGAGAGACTTCGCCTGTACAACTAGACGCGTCGACAGAAGAAGTTGAGCCTTTGTCTGAGCAAGTTTCTACTGCTGACACGTCCACTCCGGTCCCCGACGCTACACCTGAAGAAGTCTCGTCGCAAGAAGTAACTGCTACTACCCCGGAAGATGATGAGTCCTGGGCCAAGGGACTCTCAAATAAGCAGAAGAAAAAGCTCAAGAAGGAGAGGGTAGCGGCAGCAGCTGCAGCTGCAAGTGTAGCGCCAGCTGAGGACTCGAACCAAGAGGCGCCTGCTGGACAGTCATCTGAACCTACTGACATTGCCGATGCGCCTGTTGCGACCGAAGACCTTGCCGCGGTCGAAGAGCCCCCAACACCCGAGACTTCCACAGTGGTAGAGGAGACCGCGGTAGAGGAGCCTACTGGGGGCGAATCCGCAATTGTGGACGTGTCAACGGAGATCGAGGGCGCTGAAAGTGTCGCTGAACCTGCCACCATCGAGGAGATTCCGACTCCTGAGAACGCTGCGTCAAACGAAGACCTCCAGTCAGTAGCTAAGCTTGAGCCATCCCAGGCCCCATCTGCAGTCGGCGTTGATGATGATGATGAGTCCTGGGCTATTGGCTTGTCCAATAAGCAGAAAAAGAAAATGAAGAGGGAGAGGGCCGCCGCCGCCGCTGCTGCCGCTGCGGCCGTCGCGACCGCCACGGCGGATGCAGATATCGTTCCCCAGGATCATGACAATACCGGGGCCCCCAAGGTTGCAGAAGCAGATCTTGAAGACACCTCATCAACTGCTGCAGCCCATCAAGACTCAGGCCCAACCACGCTCGATCCCGAAATTAAGCTCAAAGACCCAGCGGCCGCCAATGATACGCAGCCGTCCCAAAACGAGGACTCTGCTCCGCTAGAAGTTGACAGCGAGTCCAAGCCTGCTGGCCCTGAGCTTGACACATCTGAGGTCGAGAGAACGCAAACCGATATTGGATCTGCGCCTGCAGAGACTTCCGTGTACACAGTTGCTGAAGGGTCCGAAATTCCCAGCGATGAGGCTAAGGCGCCAGGAGAGCAGTCGTACGCTGAGAATCAAGATACCGAAGGATCCTCCCGATCTTTGGATAGCCCTGCAGTGCCGGACGCCACTGGACGACCTGCGTTAGAAATTCCTATTGCTGAGGAAAAGGTACAAGAGCAGGAGACCCCGGCCGATGAGGATGAATACGCAGGCCTGTCCAAGAAGCAAATCAAGAAGCTGAAGAAGGCGAAACAAGCTGAGGCAGCAGCGGCAGCCGCTGCCAGCGCAGCAGACGCAACTGACGTCGAGCAGTTGGTCCCTGATACCGACACAGCTGATGTCAATAGACCCATTGGAGAGGACCCTACAGCAAGTAGGTCTGAGCCATCTACGGCTCCCGACGAGGCGGAAGTGCGGGACAACGACGTTGAGCCTATGGCTTCAGAGCAGCCGGCTGGTGCTGAGCATGCTGCGATTCAGGAGCATGACGAGCC
Source organism: Emericellopsis atlantica (assembly GCF_019669845.1). Lineage (NCBI taxonomy): Eukaryota > Fungi > Ascomycota > Sordariomycetes > Hypocreales > Bionectriaceae > Emericellopsis > Emericellopsis atlantica. The sequence goes on along the minus strand of NW_025764746.1, from coordinate 106,966 downwards.
AAAACCTGCCATAGAAAAGCTTGTCTCGCCCGCGCAAGTTGACAACAAGGTCGCCGAGACTGCTGCAGTCGAGGATGACGACAGTTGGATGGCGGGTCTACCGAGGAAGGAGATCAAGCGTCGAAAGAAGGAAATGGAGAAGGCCAAGGCTCTCGCACAGGAAAAGGCTACCGCCGAGGACCCAGCTGCAGCTGCTCCTGTCGAGTCTGCTACTGCTGATACCACTGTTGATACAGCAGTAGTAGCTGAACCTACCCAAGATGCTGCAATCACAGTAGCGGACGCTGCTCTCAGTGTGGCAGCCTCGGATAACGATGCTAAACCTGCTACTTCTGCATTGGATCTGTCGGAGGAAGTTTCCAAACCCTCCGATGGAGAGGCTTTAGACGTAGCAAAGCCAGAAACACAGGACGAGGCCGACCCACCTCCTGATGCTACTGCTGCGCTTGATGTTCCAGCTACTATCGATCAGGCTCCCCAGGATACAATGCAACCATCTGCCGATAGCACTGATGATTGGATGAAGGGGCTCTCCAAGAAAGAGATCAAGCGTCGCAAGAGGGAAATGGAGAAAGCCGCAGCCCAGCCAAAGGAATCAGCAGAGCTGACAACAGTCACCTCCGAAACCTTGACCAAAGAGGGTGCTGAAGAGGCCGCTCCCACCGGCGGCGACACTATCCCTTCTGAGGCCACGACTGAGCCCGAGCCAGCCGTTGTCGAAACGGCTTTGGAAGTGGATGCTGTGCAGGCCTCACCGACTACAGAAGTCGAGGCCCCCGAGACTGTGAGTGAGCCTGTCACTGCATCAGGTCCAGAGGAACAAGAGTCTCAACCTGGCCTGGAAGAGCCTGAGCACGACCCATCCCACCCGATACCCGCACCTGCGGCTGAAGACGACGAGAGCTGGATGGTCGGGCTGTCCAAATCGCAGATCAAGAAAAGGAAGAAGGCGATGGCCGAAGCGGCGAAATCTGCCGCAGCAGACGATTCAATGCCAGGAAAGCCAGAGGCTCACCCTGAGACTAACCCTGAGCCTTCGCCCGCATCCACAAAGGAGGTGGATTCAGAAGCTATCCAGCAACCAGAATCTACCAACGAGTTAACCAATGCAAACGAGGACCTGGTCAGCAATACGCCTGCAGACATGCCGAGTCAAGAACCAGACGAGCCTCGATCCCTCCTTAGCTCCCATGACCAAGTCCCCGCTTCTTCGACAGCTGATATCGGGGCCAATGACCCAACGCCTGCTGCCAACGATGATTCGGAGGGCATGGCCGTTACTGTCAAGGACGAGCCGACGAATACTAGAACCGAATCCGAGGCACCAATGGCAGAGACTGTGACAGAATCGGGGGTCGAGAGTACTGCGGCTGAGGATGACAGCTGGATGAAAGGCCTTTCGAAGAGCCAGATCAAGAAACGCAAGAAGGCAATGGCTGAGGCCGAGGCTGCAGGGAACGCTGAGGCCGAGGCTCAGGATGAAGTACAAGAACCAACCGACACTGGAGCTGCAGCTGCCGAGCAGCCTCACGAGACACTCGTTGAAGAGTCCAAGCAGACCGACCTGGAGCAACCTGACGACTCGACTAGCCATGTTCCTAACTCCGGCATCGCCGAGTCTGGGCAAGATGCGACTCGAGCTGTTGCTCCCGTGGAGGCTGAACCATCACCTAGCGAGACAGAACCCGCCGCAGCTGCGGCTCCGGTAGAAGAAGCCGCGCCCATGCCTTTAGACGATGACAGCTGGATGATTGGTCTCTCGAAGAGCCAGATCAAGAAACGCAAGAAGGAAATGGAGAAGGAGGCGGCTCAGCGCGAAGCTGCCGCTGCCGCTGAAGCTGACGCAAACGCCGCCAAGCAATCACCAGCCGACGCTCCAGGAATCGAATCTGCTGATGTCGAGCCCAGTCCCAGTGTCCCCGAAGAGTTTTCAGCCGATACACAATCCGCTGATCTGGCTGCGTCCGAAACCAAGCCTTCTGAAGCTGCGGTTGGAATCCTTGACCCTGCTGAAGCAATTCCAGCTGGGCAAGTTGATAAAATGGAAACTGCTTCACCTCAGCAGGAGCAGCAATTCACAGAAGCGGACAACTCTCCTAAAGCCGATGTCAGTAATGATCCTCCCGCCGCTATCGAGGACGACAGCTGGATGCAAGGACTGTCAAAGAGCCAGATCAAGAAACGTAAAAAGGAGATGGCCAAGGCTGCTGCGCTAGCTGCCGATGTCCAGCCTGTGACTCCAGTTGAACTTACGAAAGAGTCTGGCGCAGACCAAGCTACAGAGGAAGTTGCAGATACTGCAGCACCAGCTGCTGAAGGGACTGAAATGGCCAAGGAAGAGGCTTTCCAGGAATACTCTGGAGACGCAAATGAGCCGTCTGAGGTCACCGATGACCCGACGGGGAAGCCTCCTGGTGTGGACTCCACGGGTGATCAACCCCTGCAGGAGCCTGAAGACGATATGAGCTGGGCAGTAGGACTATCCAACAAGCAGAAAAAGAAGAAGCTCAAGGAGATGGCTGCCGCTAGAGCTGCGACTGCGGAGCAAGGGAACCTCGAATCGGCATCCGGTGGCAAGATTGACGCGCCTAGTGACCTTGCCACTCTGCCGCCGTCGGATGAGAATCCTGAAGCAGACAAGGAGGCTACTGCGCAGATAGGAGGTGCTTCGGCTGGCGAAGCGCCAGAGCGAGGTGTTGAAGCTGGTCCAGCTGAAGCTGAAGCAACGCCAGCCGAAAGTGACGCCCCTGGTCCTGAGGCAGTCACACCAGCAATTAGCGTGGAGGACGATGAAAGCTGGGCTGTTGGTTTAACCAAGAAAGAGAAGAGGAAGAAGGCCAAGGAGATGGAGAAAGCCAGATTAGCTGCGGCAACAGCGTCTCCTCCAACTGTGGATGATACTACCACCGCTGAAGCCACTACTCAGGCTACTGCTGAACCAAGTCCCCAGGCTACCTCAGAGAGCCCAGAGAAACAGGTCGAGGACGTTGTCCCTGAGGCCCCTACCAAGGATACAACTGTGGAAGAAGCTTCTGAGGTTGAACCAGTTGTCACAGCACCAGTCGACGAGCTCACTGAGGGCACCGAGGCTGGCAGCGCCAAAACTGTCAATCAGATCGGCGCACCCGCAACAGAGCAGAGCGGAGAAGCCGCGACTGAAACACAGCAAAGTACCACGCCGACTGCTTGGGAAGTGCCGCTGGAGGAGGATGAGAGCTGGGCATTCGGCTTGTCTGCCAAGCAAAAAAAGAAGAAGCTCAAGGAGATGGCCGCTGCGCGAGCTTCGGCTCAACAGGAAGCAACACCAACAGCTGAGGTCCAGCCCCAGGACATGGCGCCGGACCAAACCGCCATGAGCAAGGCCGCAGATGAAGGTGCTGATGACAATGTTTCAATTGAAGCTGCCACCACTCAACCGGCCGACTCCGGCAAAGAGGCGACAGAGACCGAGTCTAGCCTAGACTTGGCTCCGGTGAAGGTGCCGACACATGTTGTGGATTCCACACTCGACCTCTCGCCAGAAGACGAAGCAGAAGCACAGCTCGCAGCCGAGGAAGAAAAAGAGTTCTCCGTGCTTGAGGCTAAGTTGGCGAAGCAGAAGAGACTTGTCAAGGCAGCGGATCGCAAACGCCACGCTGCGCTCAAGGAGCGCGTCGAGAAAAGGAGGGAAGAGAAGGCGCGCAAGGAGGCTGAACAATCCGAACCAACGCGAAGCGCAGTAGATGCCGATGTCCAAGCTGCCGAGGTTGAGGGGGTGCGCCAGGAGCCTGTTGTACAACAAGCTGCTGACGAGCTGGCTGGTGCCGATCCTGCTGAGACTGCTCCGACCCTTCTGCCAGAAGCTGCTGTCGATCATGGCACTCCTACTGTCGAGTCACCAGCTGATCAAAATGTTGCCCATGCAGCTGAACCTGAGCCTACGCCCGAGCCGATTGTCGAAGCCACCCAGGCGCTTACAGACAAGGATCCAGCAGCTCCTGAAGCCATGGACAAGGACACTGTAAATGTGCTGGCAGCCCCGACTGCCCATGAGGAGGAGGACTGGTCTAAATTATCCAAAAAGGAGAAGAAAAGGCGTGAGAAGGCCAAGGCTGCAGCAATGAAAGAAGCAGAGGCGGCGGCAGCAGCCGCTTCAGTGACCCCTGCCGCTTCAGAGGACCCTGAACGCGCCCCGACGCCCCAGGCAGATGCTTCGGAAGAACCCCCTGCGAAGCCGCAAGTCTCTTCTGATGGTCCTCTCGCCCCCATGGCGCCCCTTGAAGAGAACGAGAATTCAACACGGGAGGAAAAGGCAGAGCCTGCAGGAGAGAAAGTACCTGTTGAGCCAACTGTTAATGCCAGCGGGCAACAGACCTCTGCACTCGTCGTGGAACCCCCTGCCGAGGATTTGCCCTCTGCCTCGACTGAGAAACCTCTAGCCGAGGCCGAGAACGCAGGTGAGGCTGATGCCGTTTCTCAGCCCCACGAGCCGAAGCCTGCCCCGGACGAAGACGTCGATGAAAGTTGGGCCGTTGGGTTGACCAAGAAGCAGAAGAAAAAGAAGCTCAAGGAGCGCGAGAAAGCATTGGCCGAGCAAGCGGCTGCTGATGCAACGCGCGTCACCCCTGAACCCCCCGAGCCTGCTGCAGTCCCTGTCAGTGCTTCGTTGGAGCGTTCAACCGAGGGTGATCAGGTCGCTACTCCCATCGACTCAGAACTGACGGCTGCAGAACGGCATGAAGAGCACCAAACCCAGCAGGAGCATACCGCAGAACAGAAGGCTGGAGCTGAAGATGCCCAGAGCTCCGAATCCCCTACCCCTGCCGTTGTGGAAGAAGAGGAAAAGACTATCAGTGCCCAGCAGGGCGACCAAGTGGAGTCAGTTCCGGCAGCCGCGTCAACTTCGCCGCCAGGCCCTGCTGCTGAGGAGACCATGGGTGACGAGAACTGGGCTGTGGGCTTGTCGAAGAAAGAGAAGAAGCGCAGGAAGAAGGAAATTGAGGCAGCTCAGGCTCGTGCACTGGATACTGAAGTTGCGAGCGGTCAGGCTAAGGGAGGAGCCGAAGCAGAAGGACAGCCAACTTCTGACGAGGTCGCTCAAGCCGATGCCCATCAAGAAATCGAAGCTCCCGCTGAGCCTGTGGGGACCGAACCAGCAGCAACTAAGAAGGTCTCGGTTGCGGAACCGGCAGCCGAGATCGAGGCGCCGGTAGATGAGACTAGGGAAGCAGACAAGGAGGATGAAGACTGGGCAAAGGGGCTCTCCAGCAAAGAGAAGAAAAAGAGGAAGAAGGCACTGGCAAAGGCTAAGGCTACGACAGAAGTCTCGGAATCTACCGCACAGGAAGCTGCCGACCAAGACAAGAAGCCATTAGAAGCTACTAAGCCAACAGCGGAAGTTGGAACGGCTTCTGAGTCTTTGGCTCAGCCTGGGATTGACGAACCGGACAACGTGTCGGAAAGACCACAGCTGCCTGTTGAAATCACTGAGCCCGCGGAAGTCACACAAGACAATGCTGCCATCATGGCCGGTGACCATATCACGGTGATTGAAACTCCTCAGCCGCCGGTCGCTACGATCTCTGAGGAAGTGCAGGCGGAGGTGGAACCCGATTCCAAGCCGACAAAGGACAGTGCACAAGATCCCGTTGTCACTGAAGAGCCCGCAACACCATTATTTGACGACAATGACGAAGACCTTGCCGGCCTGTCTAAGAAGGAGAAGAAGAAGCGGAAGAAGGAAAAGTCTAAGGTCGCAGCAACGGACCGGGAGCCGACTTTTGAAACTCCGAAGGAGCCCGAGCCTGTGGAGGAGCTGCCTGCTGATCAAGCTGGGAGCGCAGGTCCGGCGGTGACCGAGGTCGCGGCTGACTCTGAAGTTGCTCAGCTGTCCGCAGCACAACCAGCGGCAGTCGAAGAGCCCGTCCAGCCCACGACAGTCGAAGAGCCCACTTCCACCCAAAACGTCGACCCCAATGTCGCCACTGCTATGGCACCTCGCGATGTCACCGGTTCTGCCCACGATGACAAGGAGGTCATTGCAGGTCATGAGCCTGAGGCGCAACCACTATCAACAGAAGGCATGTCAAAGAAGGAGATCAAAAAACGTAAGAAGGAAGCCAAGGCTCTGGGGCTCCCTGATCCCTTTGAGGTGCCAGCCACTACTACAACATTGGACCCAGCCACGCCTGTAGAGGCAAGCGAGGAACTGCCCGAGCCACGCGACTCCAAGCCGCTTGTCGACGAAGGTGGCGACGCCGACAGACCCGCTATATCTGCTGAGGTCGACACAGCCCCAGCAGCGACAGAAGAACCCTCTCCAAAACCTGCTGAAGCTGCTATCGATGATCAGGATGCTTGGGGTGCCTCAGTTAGTGACGAGCTGCCTAAGAATGATGAGGAGATGATGGAGGAAAAGGCAGCCGGTATTGGCCATAAGACACCTGATGTGCCTAAGCCATTGATTGGCGAACCACCCGTGCCGGCGGAGATGGAGTCCGCAGATAAGGAATTGGAAGAAGCGCCAGAGTACATGGCAACGAAGAAGGTGGATGAGGTGGAGAAGGAAGAAAAGGCGAGCTCTGCGAAGAAGTCGAAGAAGGACAAGAAGAAAGCCAAGAAGCTGGCTCTAGCTGCAGCGTCGGTAACACCACCAGGGGGCGAGACTGAAGAGTCCGCGGAGCAAACGGGCGGCCTACCTGAGTCCACGGAGACCGCTCATCAAGACGAGGCAATTCCGAGCCTAGCGGACGCTACACTCGAGGCCAGGGACTTGCCGCAGGGCGATGGACATGCAGCGGAAGACGAGCGCCATGAGGATACTCCTGGTGCGGAGTCCAGCTCGCTGCAGGTCGAAGACATGACATCGACGACACTTTTGGCACACCCGGAAGCCGAAGTGGACAGCCAAGACGTCGAAGAGCCAGTTGACAGAGTATCCGAATCCGCCACTGCCATGGAACTTGACCAACCTGAGCCAGCCGTCTTGACCGGAAAAGCCGAGGACGCTACCCCAGTAAGCCAGATTCCAGAAAGCAACAAGGGAAAGAAGCGCATGTCTGCGCAAGAAACGCTGGAGGAATCAGTACAGACATCAGCGCCCTCTGAAGAGCCCATCCCGGTGCCTACCGGTCCTGAAGCTCTGGTAGACGTCCCACAGAGCGGCCAAGCGGACCTCCGTCAGCAGCCCAAAGATGACAGGTTGGACAGAGACGTGGCCCTAACTCCGATGGCAGTGTCTCCGGCACTGGAACGCACTCAAACTTTTCCAATGACTGAGGACGATATCATGATGCCAGACATCACTGAGTCTACTGAAGAAATCCATGACAAAGACTCCGCCAGTCATGAGCCCAGGAAAGACGACGACGTCATGATGCAAGAAGTTGAAGCATCGGCTGAGCCAGTACCTCTGGCAAAAGAAGCAACAGTGCCCCAAGATTCAGCAGAGACGTCTGCTGGGGAGTCGTTGACCATGGCTGCAGCGGGCGCCGCACTCACCGCAGGGACAGCCTCGTCCAAGAGCACTAGCGGGAAGAAGGAGAAGAAGAGCAAGAAACAGGAGAAGGTGGTGGAGGAAAAAGAAGACGAACGTTTCCGGGCTGTGGACGAAAAGCCGGAGTCGAAGGAGGAGGAGGCCAGGGCACTCACAGAACCAGTCGTGGCTATTGGCTCGACTGAAGTGGACAAATCCGACCAGGGTCTCGGTTCGGAGCAGCTTCGAGGACCGGGACTACTCGAGACAACACCTGTAGCTCCACATGGCGAGTCCCTTCTCGGTGTCGACACAGTCGAGGGCAATGAAGCGCTGTTGACCCCTCAAGGTGAAAGCTTGTCAGGGTCCGAAGGCGGATGGAAAGAGACACCTCGTCAAGGTGCGCCCCTGGACGACATGGAGGTGGAAGAGAGTCCAGTCGCGGGTCGCGGCGAGATGATCCCGGTGTCTAGATCGCCGCCCAGCCTTTTACGATTCCCTTCGGATGTGGAAGTGCCTACGAGTGGCCTGTTGCAGGAAGATACACAAGCATCAGCCCTTGTTGGTGTCCTAAACTCAGACTATGGGGGCTCACGGCTGTCGCCGGCGCGATCTCTACCTGCTGTGGAAGAAGTGCCTGAGCCAGAGCCCGAGCCAAGCTACGCGAGCAGAGAACTACAGCCAGCGGGAAGTGATGTCAAGCTTGACAGTGGTCCTGCGGCCGGGGCACCAAGACTCCATCAGCGTCGCAGCCGTGCTCGTCTGGCTGCAGAGGGGCAGGAGCAACAACGCAATCGAGACGAGCCTGAAGCGCGGGCGGCAAAGACGCCTACAAACAGAAAGGTGGGAACGGTCTTTGGGACTCCAGTGCTACAAGAGCCAGCTGCGCTTGAGCTGACTCCAGAGCCCGAGAAGAGAAGAAGCACAAGGAAAGCGGTGGTCCAACAATGCGAGCCCTCTAGCCCAGCTGCGGCTTCGACGCCCGCAACGACAAGTCAGCCTCGGATGCTTCGAGAGTCTCCATCGATAGGACGCACTCGAGACTTGAGGGACACGCCCACACTGCCAAAGCCGAGGGAGCTCATCGAGTCGCCCTCGTTTGTACGCCCGCGGGAACTGCACGAATCGCCATCACTGAGGTCAAGCAAGTCAAAGGGCTACGGAGACTTGCGCGAGGCGGCTGCAACGCCACCAACGGGGACGACACCAAGAGTATCGAGAGAACAGCGAGAGTCACCGTCGCTGCGCAGCGTCAGGTCACGCAACTATGGCGAGCTCTCGCAGGCAGCTGGAGTTGGTCCAGCTCCAGCAGCCAATTCCTCTCGCAGCGTCTCTGACCACTCGAGCACCAGCCGCAAGCTCCAGCCACAAGACGGTCATGGTGGGGCTACGGTGGGGCCTCAGCCACAGGCGCGACGTTCCCTGTCCAACACCAGCCTCGTGCGTAAACACACGCCTGAGCCACTCAAGCTGCGGCCTGAAAGTCCAGGCAGAGGCAGACTGGGAGGCTCAGGCAGCAACAGCAGCAGCAGCAGCACCCCCCAGCTGCCGCCCAGAAACACCCCCACTCCTCCACTTCGCCGGGTCGACAAGCGCGTGAGCGGCGACCTAAGAGCTCTCCGTCAACAAAACACCCCGACACCCGTCGCCAACGAGGGTCGTGTCCGTCAAAAGGACATGACCGATGTCTACGTGAGTCGCTGCCATCCCCCTTCCTTTGATTCCCATCAAACTGACAATGACCAGGATGGCTTTGGCGAGGGCCGCATCGGCTCGCCCAGATCCCCGACTCGGCCCCACAGCATGCGACGCAGACAGAGCATGCAGGTGCTCGAGCTGGAATCCAGAGTCGACCAGCTCCTCGCAGAGAATCGCATGCTGAGCGAGGCACGATCACACGCCGAGCAGAACCTCACGCAGGCTCAACGCGCCGCGACTGCGTTATCCGACCGCGACTCCGAGATCGAGTCGCTCAAGGCGTCCCTGCAGTTCCTGCAGAATGAAGTAACACGCCTCACCGAAGTCAACGATGGCCTCACCAGCGCCAACGCCGAGCTCGCCAAACAAGACCATGGCCGCTACACAGACCTCGAGTCTCGCCATGCCAGCGTCACGCGAGAGCTCACCGAGGCGCGGGGCGCCCACAATACCTTCCAGCAGTCGCTGTCCGACAAGGACGCCGAGATTGCCGAACTGCGCGCGCAGCTCGAGGATGCCAAGGAACAGATCCGCGAGATGCAGCGCAAGATACTCGAGTCCAAGGCTGCCGACAGCGACTTCCTCGACATCAGAGATGAGGATCACTTTGACAACCGCTGCCAGCAGCTCTGCTCCCACGTCCAGCAGTGGGTGCTGCGCTTCTCCAAGTTCTCCGACATGCGCGCGTGCCGGTTGACCAGCGAGATCAATGATGAGAAGACCATTGACCGTCTCGACAATGCCGTGCTGGACGGCTCCGATGTCGACAGATATCTCGCAGATCGCGTCAAGCGTCGGGACATTTTCATGTCCATGACGATGAACATGATCTGGGAGTTTGTATTTACGCGCTACCTCTTTGGCATGGACAGAGAGCAGCGCCAGAAGCTCAAGTCGCTCGAGAAGAACCTGACAGAGGTCGGGCCGCCACACGCTGTCCGTCAGTGGCGCGCCGTGACGCTGACCCTTCTCGCCAAGCGAGACAATTTCAAGCAACAAAAGGACCAGGACACCGAGGCCGTGGTCCAGGCCATCTTCCAGACGCTCTGCAAGATTCTCCCGCCGCCGGGCAATCTCGAGAGCCAGATCCAGACCCAGCTGCGGCGTGTCCTCCGCGAGGCTGTGGATCTGTCCATCGAGATGCGCACGCAAAAGGCGGAGTACATGATGCTTCCGCCCTTGCAGCCCGAGTACGACTCGGAAGGCGAGCTGGCGGCGACGGTCCAGTTCAACGCCAGCATGATGAATGAGCGCTCTGGGAAGAACACGTCGTCCAACGAAGACCTCGAGGCCGAGGGCGCAGTAGTCCGCGTCGTCCTCTTCCCCCTCGTGGTCAAGCGGGGCGGCGATGATGGTGTAGGGGATGAGGAGATTGTGGTGTGCCCCGCCCAGGTGGTTGTCGCGACGCCCAAGGGGCGCCGGGGCTATGCGGCATCGAGTGACGCTGGGGGAGCGTCGCTGCTCGGTGGCCGCAGCCACATCAGTGTCGTCACGGAACACATGGGCGAGTAGGTGCACCAATACATCTCTGTGCACGATGTGGGATGGGAATAGAATCGGTTGGGGTAATGAATCACAAGGCCCGGGTCCAGGATCTATTACACGGATGGGTATGGGAAAGGGGTGCAGACGGTTGGGTCGGTTGGTTATGATATCCAGGGTTTTATTTGCGTTAGGTTTGGGTGCTCTTTGTTTCCATTTTCTTTCTTTATTCTTTTTTTATATTTCTTTGATTTTCTCTCTCTAGATTATCACGGCCGGCATGTTTATGTATTATGTCCTATGCAATCTATTACGCATGCTCTCTTCATGCCTCACATGCCTACTCTTGATCACATGGACACTACTAATGACAAGGGCTCTAGTGGTACTTAGAGTATGCGCCGCAAAATGCAGATATAGTCACTATGCGCCAGTGCCACCGATGTCGAGGTGACAATGGGACACTCATAATGGGCTCGCTTGTAAACACTAGCTGGGTATATTCATCATCTTTATCTAGGTGTGTCCTCTCCCATGATATCTCGAAGGGGATGCAGAACGATGGCCATCACACTTCATAACTCAGGATGTCCTGCGCTCAGCACTGAGGTTGGCAAACGGATCTGGGGACGCAGTAGACGTATCCAGTGCAAGTGTCTCGTCCGCCACCGATGAAGCCTCGACGGGACTCAAAGATGCTCCCTGTCTTTCGGCGCGTCTCTTCCGCTTCGGCTGGGAGTTAACTCCCTCGTTCGCCAAAGTCCATGCCTGCGCGCTACGGGCAGCCAATAAATTGCGCCAGCCGTGGAGTGTTTTCTGGACCTTGTCCGCCTCGCATTCGCCGTGGTACTGACGGACTTTGCCAACAAACCACTGTAAACGCGCGCTTCTCCCGTACTGCCCGTGCTCGAGATCTTGTAACACAACCTCGGACACAACACGCAGTACGGCTGGCGAGCCCACGGCCGGTTGCCCCCCCAGGCCGGACACAGGCCTTGCGATGGTCTCGCTAGCCTGGAGACACAGAGAAACACCCTTCAAGGCCTGGCGGTTGCTCAACTCCTTGGACTGCATGTACCGGCAGGCCATCCGGACTAGAAGCTCTTCAAGCCTTTTGCGGACAGTATCCATTGGCAAGGCCGAGGTATCCTGTCCTTTACCGAGCATGAGTAGCTTTCCCCCGGTGCGCAAGATGTGGAAGACGTGCTCCAGTTCCTCAAAGAATCGGACATTGATGGATTTCGCGTTTGTAAAACCGGCGACCCTTTCCATAACGCGGAGGGCTGCAGGGCCCAAGTGGCTGGCTTCGGGATCTATCCACGACAGAATGAGAGCCTGGAGATGCCACCTTTGCACGTCGAAGCGCGTGACCATCTTGTCGAACGGCTGGAATTGCACAAAGTCCTGCAATCTCAGCGCCGCGTTGTTACCCTGAAACGTCGGGTCCTCGAATGTCGCGGCGAGCGCCGTCCAGCGCGACGCTTCACGCGAGTATCTTGCGCTTTGCTTGTGCATGTCGACGACCCAGTCTCTGCTCACGAATCCGCCTGCGCGCATGCGCGCCATGACCAGGGCCCGTGCCTCGGCCGACGTGAAGCCCTCATTCTCCGAGCGCCCGTGGCGCTCGCGAAAAGTCTGGGCCATGACTAGAACATCTGTGACGCTTTCCTTTGTGCTCAGGGCGTGGAGCAGCAGCCACGTCAGGTCCCGCTGACGGGATGAGTCGTTGCTCCACACGTTGCCACCGTCGACAAGTGATTTGAGCACCGACGTCGGGAATTTATTGAAAGTCTCTGAAAATTTGGCGATTCGCACGTGCCACTCGTGCATCGGGAGTGCTGTAATGTAGTCGCCATGAATGTTGACAAAGGCCTCTAGGATATACTTGAGACCCTCCTCGTCAAGGACGGCATCGCGCCCCGATAGTGGAACGTGCATGAGAAATGAAAAGAGCCGGAATTGGTGATGGCTCGGGGGCATTGCGTAGATGCCCGTGACGATAGCCTGCAGTGCCTCGAGCGTCTGCGTCGTAGGTGCCTTTTTGTGCACGGCGAACAACATGTCGAACATTGTTTTCGCGAGTCGATGCGTGATCATGGTGTGCTGTTTACGCGTGAGATCGGGGTGCCAGTCCGTGTGCGTGCTCGGCAGCAACAGTGCCGCCACATCGTTGGCAGAAAAGTCCAGGCGGTCGATGCGTGACTGTAGTTGCTTGCAGCAGGCATTGAGTGCGTGTTTTAACCGGCCATCCTCGATCTTTTGGAAGGAAGCCACTTCGCGACGGAGAGAATCCACCTCTGTGAGCAGGGCGCCGCGCTCTGCAGCACTTGGTGCTGTGTCGAGGCTTGGAGCATCATCGACCGGTGGGTCTAAAAAGGGTTTGTCCAGGTCCGACGCCTCCAGCCATCGTGTGATCTTCTCCAGAACGCTCTCGACTGTGATCTTGGCCTCCTTCTGCCTTCGCTGCTCGGCGTTGGACGGCGGGTGCCATGTCCACTCGTTCTTGTTGCCTAGCAGCTCAAAGTACCACGACTGCTGGTACGGCGACGGAGGTTCGAGAAAAGCCGTCAATTGCCTGCGCCCCAGGCGCCGTCGTCGTGCCTCGGGCGAATTATTGTGTGCGCCGCTCAGGCTGCTGGTGATGAGGGTCCGGCGCTGGAACTGCTCGTATGTCTGGCGTAGCATCAGATCAGTGACCCAGATGGCAGCTTGGGAGCTCGGTGTCGGTTGCCGGGTTTTGGCACGACATCGAGACGCGGTGGCCATTGGGCCGTCCGAGTGCTTTTGGGGGGGTTCGGTTCCTTATGGTGTCGGCATGTCCAGTCGTGACGGCGTGAGGCGAGTAACAATTGTGTACATAGAGGTTGCCGACTCCAGCCTGGCGGGCAAGATGTGTCGCGACGTCAATTGCACTCGAATTGGTGGTTGCTGTTGGAGCCGGCTTGCGGCATTACTCTGTTCCGTGGACGAGCTCCAGCTCCACTAATCACAACTACCAAGTATCCACATGCGGATCGGCTCGCTGATCGCTCTTTCCCTCCAGATTTCCTTAGTAAATTATAGTATCTGTGGGAGATGCGGAAAGCTCATTGTTCCACATCACCTACAACGAAACAAAGTACTCAAAGATGCCACTCAAGGGGAGCAGAGTCGACAATTGCATTGTCTCTGTTCACCCACCGACAGGCTGTGCTCTACAATTTCTGCATCATGCCTGAGCGAACCACCCGTCGCGATAGACCCCACTCACCATTCACACTCATTGACTCAAGCTTGAGCTGTTGAACAATGCGTACCCAAACCTACTTACGCTGGATGGAATGTTATCGCTTTCTCTATCTCTGAGGGGACGAATGCCTATTTCCGGCTTCGTCCCTGCCGCTTCTCAGTCAAATGGTTAATGGATGGTCAATTGGGTTCACCTCGTGGGTTTGTACCGGCGCTGGCGCCAGCAGGGGTGGCAGGGCTGACATGCAGATACAACCATGGAGTTGCAGCTGTTATATTATTACCTGGCCTGCCTCGTCGCTCAGCTGGAAACCTTCTTAACCAAAGTGGTACCCCTCCAAAGTAAAGACTAGAAATTGCGCTTTTCTGGGTCTTCGGCAGCACTGTGAATCGCTGCGGGACACGGTAGTGTCGATCACCAGGCTGACTGGTTGCTGCTCGTCATGTCATTTCTCCCCCCCGACAATGATCCCGACGCGCCATATTCCGATAGTGATGAGGTTGAGATTCGAGTTCGACCAAGGGGCCGATATATATCACCGCGTCGTGAGTACAACGAGCCGCCGTCACCAGAATTCGGCCTACATAGCGGACGTGGCCGCAGCGACAGCGAGTATGGCGATTCAAATTATCATGTGCTACCACGGAGGCCACGCTCCCTATCGGGTGAGAGAACTAGAGCGCGCTATATATCGCCAGTGAGGGTCACACGGCGGTCTCCATCCCCAATCATAATCACACCAAATCCTTATGGAGGACACTACAAACGCCGTCGATCGCCGTCCCCTTCCTACTCCCGCTCGTCGTTGCGGCAAGATTGGTATAAAGGGCCCGAGGGCTCAGAAGCACTTGAAACACTGGCAAAGAGATCGAGCCTCTACGATCAGATCGAGCGGGAGGAGAAGCTTCTTAATGACGATAACGAAATATGGAACCGCAAAAGGGGTGCAATAGTTAACCGCTGCTTGGAGCTACGAACGGAAAATAGGTTACGAATGCAGCAACGACAGCAGATGCAGATCGAGCTGCAGCGATTGCGATCGGATCGTCCTTCATTCGATGATCATGTTCGCAATGCCAGGAAGAACATCATCGAAAAGCTGTTGAGCATGCTGCCTGATCACAATCAAGCTAGTCTAGCAGAGGTTGTGGAAGCTGAAATTGCCAAGGTAGAGCTCGAGCGCTCCAACTTGCAACCCGCAGACGCCTCGGAGCATTTGAGGCTTGTCGCCGTCAAAAACGCACTTACACAGCAACTGCAAGAGCTGCCCCTTGATGTGTCGACAGACACGTTGCTACGCCAGCGCGTGGAGACCGAAAGGGAAAGCGAAAGGCGTCAGCTGGATATGGAAGTCAGAACGCACCAGTTGGAGGCACGCATGGCGTCACTAGACGAGGAGGTGGTAGAGGCGAACAACATGCAACACGAGCTGGACGTTTCCCTTTCAGAGCAGCACAACGACTGCCTTGACAAGGAAATCGTGCGCAAGACGAACCTCAGACATTTGAAGGAGGAATTAGACGGCGTGAAAAAGCACCTTCGGTCCCTTAGGGGGCCGCCAGAACCAGTCGACATCGAGGCTGAACAAACGACCTCGTTGCCAGAAACATACGCATCGAATGACAGCTACGCTAGCCAAACAGACCTGAGCGTTGATCGCGACGTGATTGATTATTATCCTAACACGACCCGAGAGGTGGAGAAAGCAGGACTCTCTGTAAAACTGCGTCTCAACGGGGGACACCGGACAGTTCACACCAGTACCCCGAGCCAGGAGCTACCTGTCGCCCCTGAGGCCTCTGCCTGGAGGCAACCCATCACATCTCTTACTGACAAGCTATCGAAGACGGAGCTCATGACTGTTCAGGCATCGGAGTATTCTACAATTGAGACTGGAGTGGGTAGGACCACGTTGGTTTGTCCCTCTGGTCCGAGGACACTGGACATCGGAGCCCTTGCTCAAATGCGATGGCTACATGTACAGCAGCCTGCACTGAGGTTCAAGCCACTGGAGCGGTTGGTTCTCAACTGTCCCTTTGTCACCGAAGACGCCAGATCGGTTACCATGGAGACGCTGGAAAGAGTCAAGGAACAATTCACTGGGCCCTCGGAATGCGGCCCCCATCTTGAACTTGGCTGCATTCTGCGTTGCGTGGGAACGGAGAGTACTGCGCAAGGGAGAGGCAGGCAAGCCAATGCAGTGACGCCCGTACTATTCCTGGCGTCTCCTTTCCTCGTCCTGGGCCAGTACCTCAGCCGCCGCGGCTCTGACACGGAGTACCGACCGCGAAGTCTCCTGCAATCCTTGTACGGGTACGATGTGGGAAATGAACGCGAGAGCGGGCAGGTAGTGCAGAAGGTGGGTGCCAGAGAGCCGGGCAAAGATGTGCTGCACATCAACCAGCTCTGGTGCCTTCTCATTGGGTCGGACGTGCTCATAACAATGTCTGAGCAATCTGCAGCTGATATACGCGGTGACACGATCCTCGTCAACGATCGATCGCCCGGCGCCGAGGAGCCTCTTGTCATTCGACTAGTGGACAAGAATGACCGTTCCTATCCTGTCGTCATTGAGCCTGACTACAGTTTCGCCGAGTTTCTGAAATATGCTGTTGCGCTTGTCGCGGGTCACAATGCCGATCCGTCCATGTGGGCGATATACAAGGGCGAGGATATCCTAACCCCCAGTCGCTGGGTTGCGATGTTGGAAAGCGAACATACTGCACCCCTCACATTGTCAGTAGTGCTCCAGCAGCCTGAGGTGGGGAATGAAAAGGGCCGAAGTTGTGCACGTTATCCGTATTATGATGACGAAGAGTGCCGCCCAGCGACGAGGAGTTATGGACTCCCGTATCCTCACCGCAGCTCTAGCCGGGACCGACCTCACCCAGGCCCCAAGCTCTATACGGATGCTCATTTGGGCAGCGCGAAAACAGAAGTACTGCTTGCGCGCGGGGCCAAACACACAAGAACTCGGCCGAGACCGATCTCTCCGTTCAAAGAGTTCAAGGAGCATCAAGCAGAACCGAGTAATGACAAAGTGCGTGCCATGGAGATGAGCGCTGCATTAATCCGGCATGATAGGGAAAGTTATGCCGATAGCCCATTTCGGGGCATACGCGAAGGGAATGATGCTCCCAGTGGCAACTCGCAGTATCAACTATCGCCTGTTTCAGGAGAGTCTACGGCCCGCAGCATGCACGAAGCTGTTCATCCGACAGACAGTGATGGCGTAAACACGGCGGTCCCAAGTCCTGAGCAGAACAATGCTCACTCTAGCAGCATGCAGCTCATTCTACGTCCCGAAGATGCCCTCTTACCTTCGATTCTCTCGGACACTAGCACAACCGCGGAGCCAACAGGGGCAGTCACCGTTTCTGCACCCTGGGGGAATATGCTACGACGGAGTTCGCCTGCACTGACCCAGCCCTTAGTTACGTTGCCACGGCGGCAATCGTTGTCTCGTGAGCCATCTTTGGGTCTTGGGGGGGCCACTGAGAGCACCGGGCCGCCAGCTGCTGAGCTCGTGCGCGCTGAGCAGCGTCTCTCTGAGCTCCTGGACAAACTCAGTAACGCTGAGAATACACGCGATTTCCATATGGCGGCAGATCTCAAATATGGTGCCATCCCTGACATGCAGCAGCGTATTGAGATTTTGAAAGGGGAGGGGACCCAGAAACAGCCCCATCAACCGAAACAAACAAGGGTTGAGTGGGAGGAGGACGTCAAAGACCCCCTACCTTCTCCTACTCTTCATCATCATGATCTTGTCAGGCGGCCAAGCATTGACCCAGGCTTGCGTTATGCACGTTCAAGTTACACTTCTTCAACCCAAGGCTCGTCACGCCTCCGAAGCCGCTCGCCAATTCACCCCTGGAGCGAAAGACATGTTTCGGCACGAGAGAGGTCAACGTATCGCAGATCTGATTCTGTTTCGAGCTATGCTGTGAATGCTTCAAATCGCTATCGACAGGCTGACCCGGAAATCTTCCAGCCGCGCGAGGACGTGTCATCGGGACACGGATTCGACATTGATTCTGACCACTCGAGCGAATCAAGCAGCTCCTCAATATCTACTGTGGGAAGCGCAACTTCGATACATACAGGCGTCGGAGTAAAAGGGCAACAACAAAAGGCATATAAGGAGAGGGTTTTATATGAGGTCGACGCCCCTGTGATCCCGGGTCTTGCCCCTACGCTGTCAACTATAGAACGGACGCCTCTGGGGGTAGCAAATGACTCGGTGATCATGAGGCTCATTCTCCGGCGTGCTTTCGACGTCGACGGGCGCGAAATATTTACGAAACGCTATGAACTTATCGATTTTGATCCCGAAACCGATTCTATCTTCGAAACCCAGAAGCTGCGTGGGTTTTATAGGTCAAAGCCGCACCCCGCGGCTGACGAGAAGGCTGACTGGGTCGATGAGTATGTCATGGATATCCGCCCCCTCATATCTGACTTGGGCGTACCAATCACTGTCACATACGAATGGCCCCTTTTGCCGCTGGATGAAGTTTGTCCAAGAATGCGCTTGGTGCCGTTCTTGCAATGGAGACTCAAGACTGGCAAGGATGAGCGCACTGAGGACGAGGTCGAGAAGTCATTGGTGAGCATATTGGGAACCATAAAACATTCGATCTCGAAGAGTGTCGTTTCAAGACTATACTCCCGCACGTACAGCTGTTCGTTGGATGATGTCCTTCAGCGACACGGATTTCTGCGAGATCAGCCCGCTACAAAACGGATACACTTGGAAGGCGATGTGCGCGACAAGATGGGAGACAGCATGTCGGCTGAGCCAGAAGTTGAAAATACAGAGGCAGATCAAACTTCGAAGGGAGATATTGACGACGATGACCCGACACCCGACCCGGACACTCTTACGGACAGCGCTAAGAACAGCAGAAACAGAAGCCAGGAGCAGGCAAACAACGGGGAGCAATCCTTTGAGCGGTCTCTATCCGGCCTCGGGGCCCCGTCCGCCAAGCAGAAGCAGTCCATACAGAGCAAACGTCATGACAAGGAGCTCATGCGGCGGCTGTTCAATGTGTCGAGGGAGATTTTTCAAGCCTATATGCCTGATTCGGGTGACCATGTCAATCACCATGTGTGTGTGCGATTTTGGGGGGCAGTCGACGAAATCTTTCGGGTAAGCGCATGATAGGCATCTCACATGGTTAATGGTAACTGACATGGATCTTACAGCAAGTCATCTGGGATGTCATGGACTTGAGAAATGACCCCAGCGAGTCATTCGCAGTCGCTGAGTTTGACAATCCCGCAAAGGAAATGTTCGTACAGCACAGCAAGTCCTGGGCTAGATGTTCGGCTTGTTCCGGCAAGGAGCAGTATACCTCGCCGGATGCCGCGCTGTTGCATCTACATGAGCATCACTTCGATTGCTCTATTCAGTCAGACAATTGCTTTGATGATCCATGCTTCGTCTGGATCTACCGAGTCCGGGGAACAGACTACGAACCGGCACCAAAACCTGGCGCCGGCCATCTGCGGCATCTGGAAGAGTTCTTGGCCCGAATTCTTCCAATCACTGGCTACATCCGAGAACTGCACGCTCTGGTGGCCAGTGCCAGTCAGCAGTCTACCAAGGTGCGCCCACCGCTCCCCAGCAAAGTGGTGTACGCGTTTCAGGAGGTGGTTTCAATGTTCGTCATCCAAGCCCACCTACTCTCGTTCTACAATCGCCGAAGGTCTGCGGCTCTTCGCCAAAAAGCCTACATCAACGGCAAGATTGAGAGGCTCATCAGACAGGAAGAAATGAGCAAGGGGCTGGCATACGACTACCTACAAGATGCGAAGAAGGATATCATCCTGATGAAGGGCACCAGTCGGCATATCGATGGTCTTGGTATCGAGTCCGTCGGGGCTGAGTTCCTTCTCATGGCGCTTGTTGCGAATTTACAAAACAGGCCTGTTCTGCCGCACGCTCCCTCAACCAATCCTGGGATGCCGGACTTCCTCTTGCTGTACCAGCGTTACGTATCAGAGCTTCGCTTCGAAGCCAACCGCCGACCGAAGAAACGAGTGTTCCTAGATATCCGCGCGCTGGAGGAGGAGCTGGATGCATTGCATGGCCTGCTCGACTCGCAAGAGACAGTCTTGAGCAACTACCTCAAGTTACTGAATCCGGGCTCCCTGCGCCCAACGACGTGTGATAGGAAGGGCTTGTTCAGAATCGAGCGAGACTTTGGCCGCCGTCAACAGAGGTTACTTCGTTCCAAAGCCCAGAGCATCAGCACTTTGCGCGAAAAGTCTCAATTCTTGAAAGAGCAAGTCAAGCAAACAATTGAGATCCTGGAGGAGGACCACGGCAAGGCAATCCGAGTGTTTACCTTTGTCACACTGCTATTCTTGCCCCTGTCGTTTGTGACCAGTTTCATGGGCATGAATGTCACTGATATTCGGGACACGGAATTCTCCCAGAAGATCTTCTGGGCAACGGGCTTGCCCGTCACACTTGTGGTGGTCTTGATCGCTTTGCTATATGCGTACCGGGGCGAGGCGTTGCAGGATTGGGTCTGGCGCAGATTGAGGCCACGCAGGGTGAGGGGAGGGCGGAACATGGGCGGTGGATTCGCTTGGACAGACGAGTTCACCGGAGAGGGCGATGCGATGCTTGCGCATCGGGGCAGCATGAAAGTGGCCAAGGGAATTATTCATGTGGACAGTGACAAGCACTGGGGTCAAGCGACGGCGGAGTCCCGAGGGCCTGGGGGTGGGATGAGGGATGTGAGGTTCTGGGATTGGGACTCGGCCATGAGGACACTAGCCTTGAGGGACAGGAAGAAGACAAAGACAAGAGAAGCAGGATTGCGCAGACGAGGTACGGCAGATAGATAGTCAGCTTGGCGGGGGCATGTCTTCGGCGATGGAATTCATGATCTTCGTGGAGATGCGAATAATGACAATAATGATACACATTTCTGTCTAAATGTGAGATGCTGAGCACTGTAGGACTATATTAGTCGCTGCTTTCCCGGGCGATAATAACAAAGCCCCTGTTGCAAACAAACCAAAACACTGGGCGAGACTTTATTAGGCCCTTAAAGTTAGGGGGCGGGGCCCCTAACGTTAGAACCCCCGTGGACCCCAGATGGAGGCAGATTGTGTAATTTCATGCGTCGCACACACAGCCCTCCTCTGGTCAGGCAGAGGCTTGGGGAGCTCGGGCATGATGCGCTGCTCTTTTGAAGACAGACACATGGGCTGAAATAGCTAGACACAAGCAGTTTGTGAATTGGGCAGGACAGCGTGTGAGTGGTTGTGGGAGACGCAGACGACTGGACCTTACAGTGCTCGGTACGTACCTTTAGGGAACTCGCCGCGTGGCATAGCTGGGCTGCGTTATAGCCAATCGGACGCCACGCCTCGCTTACTCATTCTCCGCCTGCCCGTGATCCGAATGACCCCATTCGTACTAGCGGCTGATGTCTGTGACCTGTCTGTCCGTTGTCCGTCTCCTTTGTTCATTGTGGTCACTTGCTAATTAATCGTCCTACCTGTTTCCTTGATCTTGAGCCTCCTCCACGTCAATCAATCCCACTGTCTTTTCCCTTTCTTTTCTCATTCCTTAAACTTTGAGCATATTCTCCTTTGTCTGCACCGCAAGAGGATCGCGCAAGCCATGACGACAGATCGACTGGCATCAACTTAATCTCACTTACCCTAGACTAGCGTCGAACCCGCCGAAACCGACCATCAGTCACATGCATCCGCGCCCAGCGCACTCAACCACGTCCCTCCTTCCAGCGCCCGTACACCCTCTTCCACGCATCGCAGTCACGCGCCCCGTGCCCATGGAGCCCGTCGTGTACGAAGAAACACCCCTCGCCGCATACCTGCGCGCCGATGCCGGCTCTGGCGACGAGAGCGAATGGGGCGCCGCAGTACAGCAACATGACGACGACGACGACGTGGACGGCCACGATCAGAGCAGTGTCATGTCCACATCGCCCAGCCCGAGTCCTCGCTTCGCGCCAACGGGGCGACCGCATATTCGAGGTGGCCCCAAGAAGAGTGCTGCGCTACCGAGACTGGACATACGACCCCTGGGAAGAGGCGGTACGGCGCAGGGGGGTCTCAAGAGGAACTACAGCACAGCCATGGCGGCGAGCATCGACCGGGCGGACAATGCAAAGTTTCTCGAAAAGTTCAGATACGTAATCGTGGCGTCGCAGTTGCTCAGCGGGCATTCGATACCGGGCCCGTCGCAGGGGCCCCTCGACCCGGGCGAGGGCATGGCAGGGTCGGACGGGCCGACGTTCTCGACTGAGGGGATGGCGGCGTCTGTTCTGGGCGCGTTGGCCGTCGCGACGGTGTTGAGCTGGGTACTGGGCAAGGGAACGACCCGTGTGACGAAGAAGAGGCTGGTGTTTCTGGTGGCGCTGGCTGCGGCGGGTGTGCTCGTCGGCCAGGTCTACATGAAGAGGCAGTGGCTACGATATCGGAGAGAGCAGTCGCTTGCAGAGGTGGCAGCGTTTGTGGCGGCCTCGCAAGAGTTAGACGGGGTCGTCGGGTCGGCACTCTCGCTGATTCAGGATGTCGGCCTCGTATCGCGAGGATACCGGATGTAGGTTGCCCAGACCGTGTATGTCCATGTCGCTGTTGCTAACACAAACGATCCAGCTCTGCGCCGCTACCCCCCGTCTCGCGCATTGAGGACAAGGTCCAAGATCGCAAGTGTGCGCGCCTGCGCAAAGCGCTCCGATCGACCATCGCAGACGTGCTGAAGACGTACATACAGGTGTCGACGGTTGTCCGCGGGTTCGCCGAGCAGACAAATCTGGAGAAGTACCTCGACATCTACGAGATAAGCGACTTTGACATTTCCGACGCCAACCGCGGCTTCGACGAGGAAGAATTCGACGACCCAGAATCGCTGCGCACCCTCAAGATCGCGGCGAGCCGGTTCCACATCATCCGCAAAGTGTTCCTGTGCTCCCTGCTGGCGTTGGATGCGAACGGGGAGAGCTCGGACCTGATGCGCTGGACAACGGCCGTCGAAGCCCTGAGGAGCTTGAACGACAGCACCAAAGCAAGCATGGTCAAACTGCGCGATCTACTGCACGAGGAGGAGTCGTTTCCGCCTCCCTCGGCCCCGAAGACACCTCTGACACCGGGGAGGGAACGATGGCGATCACAGCTGCATAAGCTCAACTCGCTGGGCTCGGGCATCCGTGGCCTGGGGGCCAAACTGCAACTACTGCGCGAGGAGTCCGACCGGGCGCTCAACGACTCGCAGGACCTGACGGAGCTGGCCCCTCACCTCCTGACACAGTACGAGTCCATCGGCAGCGACCTCAAGGAGCTCATGGCTGTGTGGGAGGAGGGCAAGGCCGCGCTTGCCCAGGGCATCGACCGCAACGAGAAGAGGCTCTCCTCGATGAGCGCGCTCATCTCGCCGACCACATCCCTGAGCGGCCTCACCACGGTGGACGAGGAGGGCGACGCCGCCGCGGCGCTCAAGAAGCTCACGGGCGAGTCTCCGCTACCGTCAGACGAGCCGGAGCGTGAGGTGTTTGAGGCTGTGGCGCTGCCCCGACAGCGCAGCACGTTGACGCGAGAGGAGCGGATCGCCAAGGTGAAGGAGGAGAGGGAGCAGAGAGCGACGGCACGACAACACGTGGAGGCCACGAGGGGCATGATGAAGGAGTTGGAGACCGTCATCAACCTCCGCCCTCGCACCAGGACGAGCGCGCCTCCTGGGAATACAAGGGTCATGTCCATGTGAAGGGCTTTCCCCCTTTGTTTCCCCACTGACTATCAGTCGCACAAATCGCGGACAACAGCGGCTGCTGAAGCAGCATACGATACCACGATCTTTTTTTCCCTTTCTTTTTTTCGTCTTTACTTATTTGTTCTTGGACATAATATGGGCGATGCACTCATCGCTGTACAAACTACGGCTTCGTAGCCACCACATGAGGCATGGGCTTTCTGGTGCACGAACCCGGAGAAGGCTCAGGGAGACCTTCGTCTTTCCTCTGTCTCTACTTGCTTGCTGGTTGGAATTAAAAAATGCATAGTCTGGCGTCGGGGATTGCTGGGTCTCGCATTGGGACAGACATGTACATAGTACGCACATAACCTGGGTCGCTGCAGAATGTGCCGCCCAGCGAATCAATTTGCAATAATTGGCACAATGAATTACTTGCACGAGGGCGCCTGACTGATCTCATCGGCCTCTTAATTAAATAAATGTGCGGAGGTGGGCAAGGGTGATGAATATTAAGTAGTAAGTACCTTGGGTGCTTTCACTTGGGCGCAAACGCGAAGTCTCGTGCCCCGCGTTCGGTTGGCGTTTTGACGCGTCTCCAGCCCGCCCGCCAGAAGCTCCCCCTCGCGTAAAGTACTTGAGCAAACTTGACGTGACCATCACCACCATTCAGCTCGATCTACCTCTTCCTCCGCTCAAGTCTACCACAACAGCCTTTCAATCGACATCGACTCGCCTGTCACACATACTTGCCACTTGTGCTCTCTACTCTTCTTCACTAATCCACACCCATCACACAATCAGCGGTCAGTGCATTCACGCCCAGTTCAGTCGTGCGTGCGAATCCAAGTTAGCTAACGAGGGGGACAGACCATGTTGGAAGCACGCCTCGAACAAGCCGATCTCATAAAGAAGGTGGTGGACTCCATCAAAGACCTGGTCCAGGACTGCAACTTTGACTGCAATGACTCGGGCATCGCGCTGCAGGCCATGGACAACTCGCACGTGGCGCTAGTGTCCATGATGCTCAAGGCGGAGGCCTTCTCGCCGTACCGCTGCGACCGCAACATTGCGCTAGGCGTCAACCTGACGTCGCTGACCAAGGTGCTGCGCGCGGCGCAGAGCGACGACATCCTCACGCTCAAGGCCGAGGACACGCCCGACGTGGTCAACCTGCAGTTCGAGACGAGCACCAACGACCGCATCAGCGAGTACGACCTCAAGCTCATGGACATTGACCAGGAGCACCTGGGCATCCCCGAGACAGAGTACGCGGCGGCCATCACGATGAGCTCGACCGAGTTCCGCCGCATCTGCACCGACCTGGCGGCCATGTCCGAGTCGGTGAGCATCGACGCGTCCAAGGACGGCATCAAGTTCTCGGCCAACGGCGACATTGGCAGCGGCAGCGTCACCCTCCGCAACAACACCACCCTCGACGACAAGAGCAAGAAGGACAATGTCGAGATCAACCTCAGCGAGCCCGTCAGCCTGACCTTTTCGCTCAAGTACCTCGTCAACTTCTGCAAGGCCACCTCTGTCTCCTCCACCGTCACAATCAGCCTGTCCAACGAGGTGCCGCTGCTCGTGTCCTACGACCTGGGCTCGGGCAGCTATCTGCGCTTCTACCTGGCGCCCAAGGTATGTCTTTTTTTTTTTTTTTTTAACCTTCTGCGCCTCCATGTACTGACCCGTCTGCTAGATTGGTGACGAAGAGTAAGGACCTGACCAATATCACGACCGTTTTGACGAAAATGCTTTACGCTGCTGGGCTGGCGTTCGTAGGAAAACAGGGGCCCAAGGCGGGTTGGCTGTGGCTATTCTATTCTGTATGCGAGCATGTGGTGCGCGAAGCAAAGCACAGGGAAGGAACAAAGGTTCAGTCGACGGGCTGTAATTAGCGCTACGCGGGGGACATGTCCGAGCCAAGGCCGTGTACGAACGACGAATGATTTAGACAGCAATATCTTTTTCAAACACAATCTCTCTCTCTGCCTGACCTCTAAAGTCTCAACGGACAGGACAAGATGGAGGGAGGGGCGGCGATGATTGGAGGAGAAGCGGGGCAGGCCAAGCAAGTCCAACAAGTGCGTGCTGCTCGATTCTGACATTCCAGAACCACCATCGGCTCTGGCTCCATGGGAAAAACTGGAGAAGCCCGGCTGGCGGAGCCTGGAAGAGGCATTTGATCTGATGGAGAGAGACATCGTGCTGCAGCTGCCGACCTCGTGGTGGAAACATCGTCGCTGATGCGTAATACCTTCCCGAGATCGCAGTCACTCACTCACTCACTCACTCACTCACTCACTCACTCACTCACTCCCTCGCTCACTGATCGCTCACTCACGTCTTAGTATCATTCATACATCACACGTTATCCTCATTCTTCATATAATCATCTCGCGGACCCTGCCGTCATCTTGTGCGTCGCATTGCTCCCAGCACACTGCACAAGAATATGACCTCGCTGCTTCCCGTGCCGGAGACGAGAGTCCTGGCTGTGGCCAGTCATGTATGTCAAGACTCCTCCATCTTCAATCCGAGAACGAATCGCTCACCACGCACCCGCACAGGTTGTCTCAGGGTAAACCCTACATGATCCTGTACTTGTGTCTGCACGTGAGGCTGAGTCTGTAGCTACGTCGGCAACAAGATCGCCGTCTTCACCCTCCAGTCCCTAGGCTGCGACGTGGCAGCCCTCAACACCGTCCAATTCAGTAAGGACACCACGGCCTGCTGCACCGATCCTGCGTCCGTCCATCCGCTGACATGGCAAAAAAGGCAATCACACCGGCTACCGACAATGGCAGGGCACCAAGTCCACTGCGCAGGAGATCACGGCCCTCTACGAGGGGCTCCAGTCCGCCTACCTCGATGACTTTGACATGATGCTCTCCGGGTACATACCGGGCGCCGAAGCCGTCAACGCCGTCGGGGCCATCGCCAAGGCCCTCAAGGAGAAGAACAGGGAGAACTTCTTCTGGGTGCTCGACCCCGTCATGGGGGACAATGGGCGACTGTACGTGGCAGAGGACGTGGTGCCGGCATACAGAGGCCTGGTTCCGTACGCAGACCTCATCCTGCCGAATCAATTCGAGGCGGAACTGCTCTCGGGCGTCGCGATCAAGGACATGGCCAGTCTCACCGCGGCCATCCAGGCGCTGCACGACACCTACAAGATCCCCCACGTCGTCATCACGTCCGTCACGCTGCCCCACGCGCCAGAAGACCTGCCCTCCTCCGCGGGGAAGCATCTGTCGGTGGTGGGCTCGACCATGACGTCGGCCGGGCAGGCGCGGCTCTTCAAAATCGTCTTTCCGGCCATCAACTGCTATTTCAGCGGCACGGGCGACATGTTTGCCGCCCTCATGGTGGTCCGCATGCGCGAAGCCGTCTCGGCCGTCCCGGGCCTCGGCGGCACGACGAGCTGGCAGAGCGGCGACGACGTGGCGACTCTCGAACTGCCGCTGGCCAAGGCGGCCGAGAAGACGCTGGCGAGCATGCACGAGCTCTTGTCGCGGACAAGCGAGCGCATGGGCCAGGTCGTGGAGAAGACGATGCGTGGCATGACCGAGGACGACAAGAAGGACGACAAGAAGATGCACCTCGTCAAGAGCAAGGCGGCCGAGCTGCAACTGGTGCGCAACCCGGATTGTCTGCGTGATCCAAAGGTGCAGTTCCGGGCGAAGGAGATGTAGAAACTCGTCTCTTGTCTCGCCTACTTCTATCATAGATGGCTTATAGACTCTTTTTCCCGTGACTTTCTTGACCTGTACGTGCCATGTCACTCTATCCTTTCTCATTGTCTCATGTCTCATCATCACGACGGCATCCCTCAACCAGTCGAGCCAAACCCGCCAGCACCGCGCACGCTCTCCTCCAGCTCCTGCACCTCCTCCACCTCGGGCGTGTAAATCCTCTCGAGGACGAGCTGCGCGACGCGATCGCCCTCCTTGACCTCGTAGTCCGTCTCGGCGTGGTTGAAGAGGAGGACCTTGACCTGGCCACGGTAGTCGGCGTCAATGACGCCCGCGCCCGTGTCGATAAAGTTCTTGGAGGCGAGGCCGGAGCGAGGCGCTATGCGGCCATCTAATGGTCTCGTGTCAGCAGCTGGCGGTGCAGGGGGCGGTTCTCGGGGGGTCACGTACAGGTACCAGCGGGGCAGGCGATGGAAATGTCCGTGTCCACGAGCACCTTGCCCCGCGCAGGGACGGTTGTGTCCTTGGCGGCGTAGATGTCGTAGCCAGCGGCAAAGGCGCTGCCGCGGGTGGGCACACGGCCCTTGTCCGAGAGCTTCTTAACGAGGAGCTTGGGTTCGGCCATGGTGTCGTCGGTCTTGACGCGCTTTGCGGGTGGGGATGTCGGAGCGTCGTTGGAGGCTGAGGTCATTCTGTGCAGGGGGGGGGTCTGGACAAAGGTGGTTGAGAGTACTATTTGATTGAGTAGGTTCTCAAGTACGTACGAGGGAATGGGTGAGGACGAAGACAGAAAGAAAGAAGAAGGCGGTGACGCGACGCGGGGCCAGCTGAGACGCGTCGTGGGCGCGCATTGGCCAATGGAGGGCAGGGGTTTGAAGAGCTTCTTGGCTGAACATCAACGGGGCAATTCCCAGACTAATAATAGCAATTGGTTATGAGTCTTGATTTCATTATGCAATACTTCTCCATGATCAGGCATGTTTCAAAGGGACTGCTCGCCGCTTCGTTGTCGAGGTGCATGCTTCGTGATGAGCTCCTCCAGCGTTGACCCCAGGGCGCCTCCAGATCAATCAAACTCCCTCCCAAAGTCAATCAACCGTAGTCGCGACGCATCTTTCGCATGGAATTGGGCCACCTTGCTCCTCACGAGAAACCTCGCGGCGGCGGATTCCCTCGACAGCACCACGTATGAGGAGGAAGAATCCCCGCCGGCATCCTGCAGCTGACCCATCAGGGCCTGGATCAGCTCCTTCATCTCTCGGCCCGCCGCCGCGACCTCATCCTCGTCTCTCCGCGCCGCACCACTCTCTGCAGGGCCCCAGATCTCGTCGAGTCGTCGCTGGCGCTTGTCCTCCATGTTCTCGTGGCTGACGCTGCCCTCCTTGGGTCGGTTCAGTTTGCCCTGCGCGTTGAAGCCAGAGGCAAGGTCTGCTCCGTCAATGTCCATGAGGTCGCCCACGACAGGTCCACCCAGCTCCTCTGCTGCGAGCATGACGGCCAGATGCTCGTCAATGAACTTGTCCAAGGCTCTGAACAGTCGCTTGCTGTCGGCGTCGTAGTGGGCATTCTTCTTCTGTAGCTCTTCCTTCTTCTTGCGAGCCCCGTCTCCAGGTGGTGCCCGTGCGCTAGACGACACCTCGGCCTTCAACTCGACAATGCGGGCATCCAATGCCTCGCTGAGGAGTGTTTGGTCTCTCAGGTCGGCCTGGCCAGTTTCCAGCTGCCGTTTCTCGCGGCTCAGGACGGATTTTTGCGATTCCAAGTAGGCCCTTGACTCGATGATCGTTTGGTGCGTCCTTCTGAGAGCCAGCAGGGCCGGCAGCGTAGAACTGGCATGTGGTAGGAAGGGCTCTGCGTTTGTGACCTCCTCGAGGGCCTTCTTTACAACCTTGGCCTGTCCAGCTGGCGTTTGCGCAATAGCTGTGTCATTTGCCTTCAGCTGCGGTGCGTTAGCTAAGCTCACATCTCGTAGCGTGGACTGGGGGGCCTCACGCGTTGCAGCTCGTCTTCGTGTTCTTGGACCTTGCGCTGCAGCTCCTTCAGCGTGAAGTCTAGGTTGGCAGTGTACGCAGTAGCTTCTGCACGTCGCGCGTCGTTGTCCATGGTCCTCCCGCTGTGCCTTGTGTCTATGCAGTGAATCACTGTCAACTTGAATCGGGCTTTAAGCGCGCGTGCTTGTTTCATTCAGCTGCTCTTCATGCGACTGAGGTGGTGGGCTGACTTGAAGCCAAAGCCAGTCACGTGATTGTTGCTTTCAGGCTTCAGCGCCCGGCGGTGCCTCGACTCCTTCCCCCGTCCGTCCCTTTTCTTCATCTCGCGCGACGCTCAACGTCTTCTTTGGCCTTGTCGATCATCTGTGTCTCCGCCTTTGCGCAACACCCTTGGTCATCTTTCCAAGTCGACCGCATCCGAGCGACAACGCTGGTACTACACACAGCATCGAGCGAATTTCTTGTCTGCCTAGAACGCTCCGTCCGTCCTACGAAGCGCTACGAACGAACCGACACCGACGCTCTTCGATCAAACGGCCAGCTCGAGGATAGCTTCGCCCCGGCTAATTTCATCAGAAAGCAAACGGTCACAAGGTTTGAAATTGAGCGGCTGCCTCTTCTTTCTGCTTTTCGAGCCCTCCGTTGCCGATCGCATCACACAATCTCCCACCCGTCCGTCCGTCCCTACGTCGCCCTCGGGAACCTTGAATCACGACACGCTGCACCAGCACCCGACGATTCCTAGAGGAGCACATCACAGCGCGCGCGCACAGTTCCAATTCCAGCCCTTGCTTGATCCCAACTACGCCCTCTCTCGCGACACATTCCCGATCACAGCCACTTCCAACCTGCGCGAGGAGCATCGACCTTGTCACCCGGCCCAGTCACTACACCAGCACGTTTTCCTTGAAAACCCCTGAGTGTAGATAGACGAGCCTAGAAGAAAAAGAAGAAAAAAGAAGAAGATCAAATTTACATACGCGTGTGAAGAAAGTTTCCAATCGCCACAATGTCTGCATCCCCGCCAACCCAGACGACCAACTCAGCCAAGCGTCCCCTCGAGGCGCCTTCATCACCTTCGCACGAGGGCGACCAGCCCGACGCCAAGCGACCTGCCCTCGACAAGGTCGTGCAGCACGACAATGAAGTCGAACACGAAGCGGCCCCCGTCGCCACCGAGGAGCAAGCCGCGCCCGAACCTGCGGCGCACGAGGATGGCGATGACGACGGCGCCAGTGTCACCGTCGGCGAAGAGGCGGAGCCCATGCCGGAAGTAGCTGACCCCAAGGCGGCGGCGGCCACCGTGGCTTCCACGACAGAAACAGCCGTCAACTCGGCATCGGCGCACGACGAGACGGCCTGGATACACATCCGCGCTGTCATCTCCAGCCCCGAGGCGGCCACGATCATTGGCAAGGGCGGCGAGAACGTCTCCAACATTCGCAAGCTCTCCAACGCCAAGTGCACCGTCAGCGACTACCAGAAGGGGGCGGTCGAGCGAATCCTGACAGTCAGCGGTATAGTGGACGCTGCTGCCAAGGCTTTTGGCCTGATCATCCGCACCTTGAACAACGAGCCCCTGAACGAGGCCTCCACGGCCTCGTCCAAGACCTACCCCCTGCGCCTCTTGGTGCCTCACATCCTGATCGGTTCCATCATTGGCAAGGGTGGCGCTCGAATCCGCGAGATCCAGGAGGCTTCGGGTGCCCGACTCAACGCTTCCGACTCGTGTCTGCCCATGTCGAGCGAGAGGTCGCTCGTCGTGATGGGTGTTGCGGACGCCGTGCACATTGCTACGTACTATGTGGGTAGTACCCTCCTAGAGCAGTTGAACGAGCGTTTTGGAGGCCCCGCAGCCTCGGCCTATGCCACGCGCAGCGGCCAGCCTGCCGGCTCCATCCCCGGCGGGATGCAGGTCGTGCCCTACTCACCACAGCCCGCGTCCGGCCACTTTGGTCGGGGCGAGAACTACTACCGCCAAAACGACCGTCGCGGTGGACACATGCCTCCCCAGGCGTACCCGCCACAGTATCCCCCGCACGGCGCTCACGGACACCCTCAGCAGCCTGTACCGCAGCCGTACGGAGGACCGCACGCCGGCTACGGCGCCCCTGCTCACGCGCAGCCTCATATGGGCGGGCCGCCGCAGCAGCCGCAAGGCCAGCCTATGCCTCCCCAGCAGGGAGCCCCTGCCGGTGCGCCCGGTGGCCCGATCACGCAGCAGATCTACATTCCCAACGACATGGTGGGCGCCATCATCGGAAAGGGCGGCCAGAAGATCAACGAGATACGCCAGATGAGCGGCAGCATGATCAAGATCAACGACCCGCAAGACAATAGTAATGAGCGTCTCGTGACCGTGACTGGAACGGAGGAGTGCAACCGCATGGCCCTGTACATGCTGTACTCTCGTCTTGGTGAGTTCCCAGGGCTTTTTGATATGAGCGAACAGAGACTGACTAACGTGCGACGCAGAATCGGAGAAGCACCGCGTGTAGATCAGGTTGCTGCCGCAGCGGTCCGGCGTCTGACCAGGAGACAACCGTGCGGCCGTTTTCCGTCATGTAATTTCTTTTTGTTCACTTTCTACGTTTTGAGGCGCATCATCGGATTTACTACCAAAGGGTATGCAAAAAGCAAAGAACGATTATCTTGGCGTGGCTTGTTGGGGGCGGTCGAATGAATGCAGTGCAGGGATTATCGTAGAGCTTATAATGAACGATAGTTTGTTTGATATGAATGCGTTCTCAGTGAGGTTGGATCTCGTCTGCTTGATCTTGCTGCCACTAGCGATACCGTTAGAGGCCTCGGCCATGCAGTTTACCCTACGTCTGGCCCATATTGACTTCCACCTTCGATCGCTCGTTGCTAATATACCAAAAATTGCCTTTCCAGGGCTATTTGAATGTCTCTAACTCGGACGTGATCTTGATGTGTATTTCCACGGCGAAGTGGTGGGCAACTGATGGCGTACCGTCTACCACTTTTCCACACGATGTCACAGCAACACATTACACCAAGACAAAACAACAACAACCTCACAAACTTTACTCACCAACCAGCAGAGACCACCATGGCCTTGCTTTACTAAACAAGTACAGAGCGTCTGTTGCACCGCGTCTCTAGCTGCCTAGAACATTTCTGACCGGCGACACTGGCTCACTTGAGCCATCGTCACACTTGCTCACCACCATCATGGCCACCGCCCAGCATGACCCCCCGGATGAAATATCAGTCCTCACTCTCAACGTATGGGGTCTCCTCCACATCTCTGCCCTCCGTCCCCAGCGCATGACCGAGATCGGCAAGCACATCAACGCCCTGGCACCCGCCATCGTCTGTCTCCAGGAGCTCTTCACCCAGAGCGACTACCACCTCATCCGCCAGGCCACCGTGGATCTCCTCCCCTATGGCAAATACTACTTCTCCGGCGCCTTTGGCGGTGGCCTCGCCATACTGAGCAGGTACCCCATCGAGGAGAGCACCTTCACACCCTACACCCTCAACGGACGTCCCACGGCCTTCTGGCGGGGTGACTGGTTCGTGGGCAAGGGCATCGCGCGCGCCACCATTCGCATTGCACCGGGTCCAGGCGGACCGCAGGGTCTCGTCGACATCTTCAACACGCACACGCACGCGCCGTACGAGAGCGGGCCCCGCGACAGCTACATCACCCACCGCCTCGCCCAGTCGTGGCAGGCTGGCAAGCTGATCAGGGACTCGATGCACAAGGGACGCCTGATCATTGCGGCGGGCGACTGGAACATGCGTCCCGACTCTCTTCCCTACCGCCTCCTGCTCGATCAGACCACGTCTGCGCTGCAGGACTCGTGGCGCGCGCTGCATCCCCAGAGCGCCCTGGGTCCGAATCACAAGGCCCCCCCCACGGCGCGGCACAACATTGTCGAAAATGGCATGACTAGCAACAATGTGCTCAATACATGGCGCTGGTCCAAGGAGGCGCAGAAGAAGCTCCTGAAAGGGGACCCCCAGCCCGTGAGTCCTGATGAAGCGGATCCGCATGGTCAGCGGCTGGACTACGTCTTCGTCTCGACGTCTGTCGCCGGATCGGAAGACTGGCTCATCAAGGGCGCTAAAGTAGTCATGACAGAGAGGCACCCAGAGCTGCACGTATCTCTGTCAGATCACTTTGGTGTCTTGACGACGTTGAAGCGCCCTGGTGCTGATCCATCGCTGCCCACGCAGCCAGCCCCGAAGACGGCGCAGGTGAAAGACAAATATAGTCTCGATATGTACGACCAGATTCTGGAAAGACTGCAGTGGTACACGACGCGAGAGCACAGCCAGAAGTTCTGGCGGAGGACTCGCTTCTACGTAGGGCTTCTCCTATGGGTCGCCTGTTTGGTAGCTGTGTGGTTCGTGCCGCACAGCTACATTGCGTTCATCCTCATGCTCGTCGCTAGCCTTGTGTTGACCGGGTGCACAATCGAAGGGCTACTATCGTTGCTCTTCTTCAATAGCGAGCTGCGGAGTCTCAGAGAGTTTGAATGGGAGATTCGCAATGCAAAGGCAGTCGGCTCGGGGAACTCTCAAACAACAGTCTACGGATCTCTCCAGTAGTGACACTGAGCAATGGCCCCGAGGTATGCATGCTCTCCATAATAATTATCCAATAACGATAGAAACTTAAGAACTACTTGCAATCTTCCCCATCGAGCAACTTCCCGTAGGTTATGAACAAGCCGATGTGGAGAGATGCCCTCTCCTAATCCAACGGAGCTTACACTTCCTCACAATAATCCCACATACGTCCTCGGCGTCATTCGCTTCCAGGTGTAACCGGAAAACGCCGTTTTCTTCCTGATATCCAGAGCCACATCCCTGGTTTTAGGGTCTCGGAGGATCTTGTCGCGTGGTCTCTTGCGTTCTTTCGGGGCGCATTCCCTCACGAAGCGCTTGAGTAGTGACTTCTCGTCAGGAGGAACATCCAGTGCATCATCAATCTGCTGGTCAATGCCGGGAAGCCTGGCTTCAACAGCAGGTTTGGAGACCAAGTCGACCGCCAAGTTTCGTGTTGCTGGATGGCACTCCTCTAGAACACACCTGACCTCTGCTGGCGTGAGTGCTCGCTCCCCGTGCGCAACAGTCATATCTGCGACGGTGTCTGACTCGTCAAAGTACCGCGTGTCTTCTGGGCCGTCCACCCGAGGGACAAAGGGAGCTGTCAGCATGTGCAGTTGGTCCCATGGCACGTTTCGGAACCAACGATGAGCCTTGATGTCCTCGCCGTCGTCGGCGAAGACGTGGCGCCCGAGAAAGTCTGTTGACCTGCCAGCATCCAGCTGACCGTTGTCTTTCAGCTTGTATCTCCGGGAGCACAGACGGTCGCTCCTGTGCCGGATCAGCTTCAGCAGTAAATCCTGACCTTTGTCGGAGACATGAGGCTTGTGCGGGAAGAAGAAGCGAGATTGGAAATTCTGCAAGATGTTATCATGAGACATCCTCCATGTCAGCGCCACAACATACCGTGATGTTCTCCTTCGTCTTCTGTCGGCCCTCATCAGAAAGGAAGGGCGTATGGCCGTACAGACACTCATACAAAATGATGCCGATGCTCCACTAGTCGCATCTCCCATCATACGCCCGCCCTTCGATGACTTCTGGCGCCATGTACTGGCTGGTTCCCACGACTGAGCAAGCTGCAGCACGAATTGCGCTTCTATTTCTGCTTCCAACGAGGTCCTCAAGGTTGCGGCCTTCGTCGTTGCTGCCGTGCCTTTCGATCACTCTCCGCTCGATCTTCTCATGGTGACTGACACTTTCCTAGAACATGCGGTTCTTGTCAACCTGCTTTTGTGTATCGCGACGCTCCCTGCAATCTGTCTCGTCTCCTGCAAGGTCCAAGTTCAGTTTCCTACAGAGCGAATATCGGTGATAGTTATAGTATGAAAGATCGTGAGACCAATGACCATCGAACGCCAGTCCAAAGTCAGAAATCTTGAGATGTCCCGTGGCGGAGATGAGAAAATTGTCTGGCTTGATGTCACGGTGAATGAATTTAAGCCGATGCGTCTCTTCCACAGCCAGAATCATCTCGGCAATGTAAAAGCAAGCCACGTTCTCGATCAGAATGTTCTCGCGGACTAACAGTCCGAGGAAGTCGCCGCCAGGCATGTACTCCATCACGAGATAGAGATTGGCAGCGTCCTGGAAGCTGCACATTAGAGTAACTACCCATTCTGCGTTCTCAGAAGCCACTAGAAAGTCTCGCTCCGCGCGCAAATGGCCCTCCTGACTATTGCGCAGCATTTCTGACTTGCGGATGATCTTCATGGCGTACACTTGCTTGTGCTGAGCTGCAGACCGGTCTTGGTTCTTCTCTCGGACCAGCTTGACAACGCCGAAACTGCCTTTGCCAAGGACTCTGACTGGCTCGTAGTGATCCAGAAAGGGCGAGACGTTCGAGATACCCCTGGCGGCGGCCTCACTCTTTGCTTCGAGCACTCGCAGCTCTCTCAAGTGGCACGATTCCTGTGTGAACACACCGGACCGTACAATGTCCTTTTCCACTTCTCTCAGGTGAGGGCTGTAATAAAGCTGGGCCTCTAGGTGCCGCATTCTTCTGGCACGGGAGTCTGCGAGGTACAGCCTCTCGTTAAGCCGCACCTCAAGATATACCTTGGCAGCAGCGGCCCTTTCCACGGTAGCAATTGTAGGTTCAAAGCGCTCCGTACCAGATTCCGCTATGGTGCAGAGGGAGAAGTCAGGGCTAGACTGAGTCCAAGGGAAACGGCGCTTGGCTCGGCACATTGACTTCCCATTTGTGAGGACAGAAGACCGCGAGTCGGTGGATGTCTTCTCGGTAGAGTAACCTTCAGTGACACTCCGATCTGTCAACGGCGTGCTACCTTGTTCACTGCGTGAAGCTGATTGTACGTTGGGAGGAGTGTAAAAAGAGCTGCCGCGTCTTCCTGGCTGAGTACGTGCAAGAGCCGTGCCATTGCCGGGTAGTCCGATCTGCTTCAGTTTCCGAACGAACTCCCGCGTTGTTGATCCTCTGCTCCCCTGTGATCGAGAAGACGATGAGCCGAGCCGCGGATCTGTCTCTGCGCGCACCAAGGGCTCCTCCACCAGGGTGTGATCTTGTACCGCTCCTGTGTTGCGCCGTACAAGGTCCACAGTTGTCGAGACCTCTGAGCCTATATCATTAGCATGAAGGGCCTTCTTAGCCATGATTCGTGCCTGCTGTACCTGTCTGGCTTGTCCTGCCAACGGCTTTGATGGCGCCACGAAGTTCGGACCACACACGAGAGCCAGCATGACGCAGCTTTGGCACTTCGGGCGGTGCTGGGCTCTCGCTCTTCTGGCTCACGGTTGGCGAAGGAGCAACACGGGGTAGCAGAGCTGGCTGAGCCGTCTGTGGGTTGTCGGCAATTTGTCCGAGGACGATGCGGCTGCACCTGTCGCAATTTTGGCGCATCATGGCCACGGGGAGCTCGAAAGAACGTGAGTACGCTGATTATCTGGTTGTTGAGTCTTGATAAATGGTAATGCGTGAGTGGTGTTGGGTTCTAATGCACTGCTAAAGAAAGACTGTTGGCGAGCGAGGCTCGACCTGATGGTCAGTAACAGTGATGACGATGCAGAAGAAAGGAGAGAGAAGACGTGAGCAGAGTAGAGCCAGAAGCGTTCAGACAACAGAGGAGAAGTTGGCAACTGCTCTTTCTGTGAGTACTGCGAGGCGTTAGGGACCTGCCTGCCTGCCAATTACTTACTTAGTACTTAGATACCAGGTAAGGTAGGGTCGGCACCTGTCTGCACTTGCCTCGAGGTGGCTCACGATTCATGGCACACAAGCAAAAGAAAGTCAAGTTACGGTTCAGCTTTCTCATTAAGTCTTCCCATAACTGTGTGGACATCAGGATCTGGTTCATTGACGTTCTCACAGATTGATATCAGCATACCTTACAAAACAACTTTTCCCTGCGCCCCGAGGAACCCATCCCCTCAATGCATATCCTCGTCCTGTCCTTCCCGCTGGAATGTATCAACTCTCGCAGGTCTAAGACTCTACACTGCCTCGGGTACCGAAAATCCAAATGAAAACGACAGAACGCCAAAGTGGTAAGGAAACACATCCATGTCAGGAAGACGAGCTGCTTCATGTCGCTCCGTCTTGCTCAACGTGAAGGAGCCGGGAGCAGGGCCCATCTGGAATCTATACAACCGCCGTTCGCTCACTTGATCTCGAGCAGCTTGACATCAAAGGTCAGTTGGCTGTTGGCAGGGATGCCGGGCATGCCCCTCGAGCCGTAGCCGAGGTGAGCAGGGATGGTCAGACGACGCTCGCCGCCAATGGCCATGCCCACGACACCAACGTCCCAGCCCTTGATGACCTCGCCCTTGCCGACCTTGAAGGTGAAGGGCTTGCCCTTCTTGTTGGCGTCAAACTGCTTGCCGTTGGAGAGCTTGCCAATGTAGCGAACGCCGACCGAGTCGCCGTTCTTCACGGTGCGGCCGCTGCCAATGGTGCGGTCGTCAACGGTGACGCCGTTGACATTCTTGACGCCCACGGTGGCCTTGGTGGCCTTGGCCTTCTCAGCAGTGGACCCAGTAGGACCCTGCTCGAGGTTCTTGGCGAACTGGACCTTCTTGTCCTTCTTGGCCTCCTCGGCGGCGGCGACAGCCTCGCCCTTGTTGTTCTTGAGCTTCTTCTTGTCCTTCTTGGAGAGCTTGGCCTCGTCGGCGGCCATGATCTCGTCGAGCGACTCGGCCTCGGCGGCGCGCTTGTTCTTGCCCTTCTTGGCCTCGACCAACTTGGGGGCCTCCTCCTCGGAGTCGACCTCGGTGACGCGAGGGTTGTCGACGTCGTCGAGCTCATCGCTCTCGTCCTCATCCATGTCCTCGCCCATGGTGAAGTCGAGCTCATCAGGGGAGAGGTCGTACTCGTCCTCGTCATCCTCATCGTCCTCATCCTCGTCGGCCATGATGTAGTTGCCAGTCAGGTGGATAGAGTGGGTACCGGAAACGACAAAGAAGACCTGCTCGCTGTGGGAGACAGTGATGTCGAGGGGCTGCTGGTAGTGCTGCAGTCAGGTTAGCATCAGCGGCTGATACGAAACGGAAAGGACAATTTTCTTACGCGCTCGGTGTCGAGAGTGCAGACAACAAAGTCCTCCATGTCGCCGCCATCCTCGCTGTCGTCGTCCTCATCGTCGTCCTCATCCTCGTCGTCGTCGTCGCTAGCGGGGGCCTTGCCCTTCGCCTTGGAGGACTTGGAGACGCCGTTGGGCTTGGCATCGTCCATCTCCTCGTCATCATCGTCGCTGTTGGTGGCAGCAAGGAGCGCCTTGATGGCGGCAGACTGCTTCTGCTTCTTGCTTTTGGCGGGGTCGCTGGGGCCGCCGTTGGGCTCGTCATCAGAGTCCTCATCATCGCTGTTCTCGCCGATCAAGGCGCGCAGGGCCTCCTCGTCAAGCTCCTCATCCTCCTCATCGTCGAGGCCCGGGAAGGTGCGCTTGACAATGCGAAGGGTAGAGCGAGGGACACTGGGGATGTTGCCACTCTCATCAGCCTCGGGCTCCTGGGTAGGGTCGACAGCAGCCATGGTGATGCGGAACTGAAGGCGCCATTGTTAGTCGCGTGAAGCGGAAGACGGGCGCGCATCATTGCGCAGCACATTTTGACTGCGTGCGCACATGATGAATCGCAGAGGATGACTTACAGAGGCAGGGAAGTCAGTGCCAGCGGGGATCAAGATCTCGCCAGGCGGGATCTCGAGCCCGTACACAGGACCAGGAACGGCAGACATGATTGTGAAAGGTGTTGAAGAGGATTGATCAGAAATGACACAAGAAAGAGAGGATTGAAATGGCGATCTTGAGTGTGCGGAAAAGATCAATCACTTGTGGCACAGAGGAATGTGTAGTAGAGAGAGAAAAGACGGATGCAAAAGTTCGAGGCGTAGTTCGTGCAAACTGACGCCCTCAGGCTAACTTCTCTAGAAATTTTTGGAAGCCCCACAGCGGTGAGCCTGTGACGAATCATAGCGCGCGATAAGACTCTAATCGGTGGCTGTCTCAGCAACGGCCGCGCCCCACCCAAACTCCCACTGGCAGGCTGGCATTGCATCACTGCACCATCCACCTCCACCCATGATATCTTCATCAACGAGTGAACTTACGACTCGTTATAGAACTGCTTCCTGTCGCCGACGTCTGTTATTTCCAGACCAAGATCGACCACTGGCTGAGGCCATCTGCCCGATTCCCTCGCAAACGCTGCCATCAGGTCGTTGCCATTGGTAACACCACCTAATCACTCGTCAGCGCTACCGCCTTGTGCATGTGAATGGCAGGAAAACTCACCACTGGACCAAAGGTTGCCATCCCTGACCCATCTCTGATTTGCGCCGGTGAAAGTGGCAGTAGGATACTTCTTCTGCAACTCGTCCTGCATCATCTTGGGCCCACTGACCGTCTTGCCCTCCAAGATACCCGCCTCGCCGCAGACAAGGACACCGGTGCACACGCTCAGAATGTCGACGCCCTCAATCTGGCTGTGGTCGTGGAGCCACTGCAAGCCCTCCTTATCAAACTTGGCATCCGGGTACGGACCCGGGACCACAATGACGCTCAGCTTGCCAGGCGCAACGTCGGCGTCACCATAGTGATGCGTGGCCTTGAGCCTGCCGCCTGAAGTCATCGGGATGTCCTTGCCGTTTCGCGGCGACGTGATGTACGAGATGGTCGTCTTGGGCGCCATGTCGATGATCTGTTGGGGGATGGGAACCAATTCCAGGTACTCCCTCGACATGCTTCCCAGGACATCGACAGTGGCCGTGTCGAGGAACTGGGCCTCATTGGGAATGAAGACGCCGATGTGAATAGGAGCAGACATGATGTCGGACTTGTAAGCTTGAGAGTGAGTTGTAGTGAGGAAGATGAATTATGCTTCTCCCAATAAAGC
This sequence comes from Emericellopsis atlantica, assembly GCF_019669845.1. NCBI lineage: Eukaryota > Fungi > Ascomycota > Sordariomycetes > Hypocreales > Bionectriaceae > Emericellopsis > Emericellopsis atlantica. Next base: position 66,750 of record NW_025764746.1, on the reverse strand, counting down.
CGTCATTGTACCTCATTATATACCAATAGCCACTATACTCGTAGTCACGCTCGGACACGGCCAGACTTGCAGTATTCCGACGTGCTCTACTCCGTACTTGAACGCCCGACTTGTATCCGGGCAGCTTCGGCGACTGATGATGCAGCGGGCAACAGTTACGCCGAAGAACACAGGTCCTACATTGTATCGGTTCATACGCTTTTGCAAGCATGCGGCACATAACAAACTTATCGCCAGTGCCAAAACGACAACCAAACAACGTACTTTGTGACACCGCCAGACTACACTTGTAGATTGTACCCACACGGAGGCTAGTAGTCACGGAGCATTCTGGAAAATTATGTTCAAGCGAGCCTTGAGCAGTCGACTTTGTACTGCCCGGGCGTTCTATCGTATTAGGATTACGGAGCAATCATTAGGTATGCCGCCAGCCTGAGACCATTCCAGATGCTGGCTCTTTACATCGGCTACCGCCCACTTCATTATGCCACGGCGCGCATTTGCTCCGCCGTCTGGCTTGGTCCCCTCCCGTTCGGGGGAGTCTTGTTCGTCGGCTCCAAGGCCCAAATGCCCCCCGTTGCTCTCTTGCCTGATGTCGTTCGTCGTGCCGTCCCGTCCCGTTGTCAAAGCGAATGTGATGACCAGTCGTAGACACATCGTGCCTGATGTGTTCCCCTGAACTCCGGTCGTTGCTGCCAAACCCCTGCGTTAAAAGTATTATGCCAATGTCGATGCCATGCCAAGCCAAAGCATATGAACAAGAAACCAAATGGCAGTCGATCTATATACAGACATGTATCATGCTCCTGTGGACCAGAAATCTGGTCAAACGCCGTTTTTCTGAAAGAAAGAAAAAAGAGAAGAAAAACACGGGTCCAACCCGAATGAAATTGTCGGACCATGCTGCATTACGCCATGGCGGCAGCTGCGTCATGGATGGACCGCGCGCGCTGCCGCGTGACCTTCTTGCTGACCGTATACACCAGGTCTATCGTCCAGAAATGAGTGATCTCTGCTTGTATACAAGGAATCGAGCCGTACAGGGGCGCGACCAGGGGAATCATGGCGTAATCGGTCCAGTTGGTCTTGAACGATCGGTACGAGAAGCACATGCCCTCGTACAAGCCGGCCTCCTTCATTTCCTTCTCACGGGTCGTCACGCAGATGGTGTGGTAGCGCTCGTACATGACAATGTAGCAAGCCACGGCGATGAAGCCCACGGCACGGATGGGCCCACACCACCCAATGACCCAGCGGAGGCTGGCAAGCTCTTCTTTTCCTTCCGTAGCCCACAGGAAGATAGTGCTCGCCAGGACGAGGACGGTCATGTGGACAGGCATAATGTGAGCCTCGAACAGGCGGTGAGCCATGTAGAAGAGGTTCTCCAGATGAGGTTCGGGCATGTCCTCCTGTGTCACATCGGAGAAGATGCCGCTCTCGCGTGGTGAGTCGGGCGTCTGCGGGCCGAGCTGGCTCTCAGGGAAATATGTGTCGAAGTTGTCGCCAGCAGACTGGTGCAGGGGTCGGAAAGCCCTTGTCGTCTGCTTTCGGTTCTGCCACATCTCAACCGTCTTGCGGAGGGCGAAGCCACTATCAAGGGCACCCCACATGTGGCGGAGAGCCTGCTTGTAACGCGCCTGCATATCGACATAGAGACCACGGAGGCCGCCTTTGCCGCCGCCGGCCACATTGCTCTGACTGACAGGGCTCAAGATTGTGCGGTTGGTAATGTTGCCGTTGAGCGCAAAGAAGCACTTGACGTACATATGAAGATCCTCGCCAATGGCCTCTGCGTCGGTATCCCAGCCGCCAACGCGATCAATCAACTCGAGCGACAGAGAGTACACCGATGTGGGTGGCGCGATGGCAGAGCCGCGGTACAGACCCGACATGCCTCCAGCGCTCCACAGAATGTCAGCAATACGGACAATGGCGGGAACGCTGTGCGCATTGCGATCGAAGATGATGGGAGCGGCGTAGAGGGTAGTCGATGCGGTGTCGGGGTGGTTTAGGTGCATATCCGTCAGTTGCGCAAAATAGCTGGAGGCGAGGTGACTGTCGGCGTCGATTCCTGTCACAATAACATTCTTGCGGTTCTCGCCATACTTTGCGCTCAGCTTGCGTGCGGCCCAGCCAATATTGCTGCCCTTGCCGGCGGCCTCCCCAGGAATGTCGCTTGGGTGGACAACGTAATCGATTGAGCGGAACTTCTTCGCGAAATTCTGCACCAAGCCGAGCGCCTTTGCTTCGCCATTTTGCTCGCGCTGCTCCATGCCGAGGTAGACCTGGTGGGGCTCTGTTAGTTTCATTTCGGACCTGACTAGCAAGACTCAATTCGACTCGTGGTGGCTGGTTCGAGAGCGCCCCGCGCTCGCAGCACGTGGGTGGGACTGAACTCCAAATTCCAATTGATAAGGGACTGGAGGCGTGGACTTACATCGTAGCAATTGTGAGCCTGGGGGTGTGACGCCAATACCTCGAGAGTCTCCTTAAGCGTGTCGAGCTCCTCCTTGTAATTGGGGATGATGATGGCATGTGTCACAGACGCCCCCTTGGAGATATCGCCCCCGTCGGTGTACATCTCTGGCTCAAAATCCCCGGCTTCGCTGCTAGTCGCAGTAGAGGGAGCGGCCGTCTGAGGCTCGGACGAGATGAGCGTTTCCGAGCTCGAAACCGAGGCGTATGATCCGCGGCGGTGCATGGGGCGGCTCTTGAGGTTCCTGAGAGAGTTACGCGTAGTGCGGCTCAGGGTTTGTGTGATGTCCCAGACAGCCCAACACGCGCGCAGAGGGAAAGTAGCGATGGCCAAGTGTACCAGGACGCAGTAGTACACAAAGATGCTTGTCCAGATACCCGCGCCCGTCGTCGTCGTGGGCGACGTGTAGCCAGCGGTCTTGCTCTCGGGGTGCTCGAACGTGTAGCCATGTCGCTCGACCACCGACTCGGACGTGATGACCCAGTAGCTCAGAGCAATGATCGCAATCATGCTCAGGCCTCCCACCCGTCTCGAACACCACGCAAGGAGGCTCATTCTTGCTGCTCGTAACCTGTATGCTGGGATATGCCGTGTCGACTAAGTGTACTTTGTTTCGAGTAGGGAATCTGCGCGTCCTAGGTCAAGTTGCGAATAGAGCCGATCTGCGACTGATACGTCGAGGGCGGAATATGTCGCGCGCTTTAGGGGCCGAGGGTTTAAGGAGAGACGAGTTCGGGGCGAGCCGAGAGGAACCTCGCTGTTGTTATTCGAGGGAGGGCGAGACGGGAAGGTGGGAGAGGGCGTGGGGGAGGAAGAGGGAAGGAAGGAGGAGGACTGGAGGAGGAAGGAAGGCGGTAAAAGGGGACGGACGGAGAGAGGCTGGAGGCTCAGCGCGGCCAGGGACCAGAGCCACGACCACGAGCGAGAAGTTGACGGGAGGGACAGGGCAATTGGTACAGCCTTGGCCTTTGGGGATAGCGTGCTCCACAGTGCCAAGCCCACCTATGGATAATGATCCCTGACCGGGGGTTAATGAGCCTGAGGGACTGGACAGTGGACATGGAGCGAAATTTGAGATGGGCCCCTGAAAGACTTTAGTACGTTCACTGAGCAGGCTGGCCTCGTGTGCGTTCTGCAGTCGGCTACCTTGGTTGAAAAAGCCAAACAAACCATCAAATTATGGCACTGAGGCTCAGGCCCAGCAATGCTGTTGCTACCTCATGAACCTAGAGCTATCGAACCGAGGAAACCCGCTGCAGGCGTCAAGCACGGTGACGCGCGCCGGGGCTATGGTTACAGAGACCGAGAGACATGAGCGTGTAGTACACGTAGATGGGCACCGTGCGATTGCTGTATTTGGGCTAGCTTAGATTGGCCAGGAGCAGCCATGTGCAGGGAAGACGACATGAGGTTCGACTCGAGAGACTGGAGCGGTTGACTGGAGCCCCCGCGGACCGCTTGGCGCTGCAAATGGCGATAGGAATCGCTTCCTCCTCGTACAACTGATGCCTTGGTCCGAGATGTAAGCGTAGCATGAGGTACATCGTGCTGTTCAGATCTACAGACGCCCACATCAAGTGCGGAGGTTGCATACTGCTCAATGCCACCGTAGGAAGAAAACCTAGTTGCCATCTCCGTGCCGCGTCATGTCAGGGCCCGGTGTGGCAGCGTGCTGGGCGGGCGATGAGCGCGGGCATGTGGGCGAGGATCCGAATACCTATGAGGCTGGGTCTCAACCGTCAGCCACAGGCCAAGCACCACCTCAGCTGCTTCGAAGCGCGAAGCCTTCATAAAAGCTTGTAATGCGCACTAGAGGCAGGATCTCGCCGCTAATAATTTCACAGGCGGGAGACTAATAGTCACTGGCGTGGGGCGCATCTGAATCAATCGACCCTGTGTGAATCTGTGTCTCACTGGGCAAAAGGCTCCATGTCTTCGAGGCCCCAGCCCATCCAAGGCACTGGGGGCTGAGCCTGGCGCTGCATTCCAACAACGTCATTGTAGTCGACTGTCTCGTTCAAACGTGCTCAGCTGTCTGTGCACGAAATACACTCGCTGGGGTGGAAAGTGCTTTACAATTCTCAGCACGGAAGATGGACATTAAATTATGCGACCATGTCGGAGTTTCACGCCTCGCAAGTGCACGGTCGAATAGAGACCGTCCTTGTCCCCCACAGCTAAACAAATTCCTTCGTGAACGGGATCAATGGACGGGGACGGGCCCCTCCTGAAATCTCCGTCCTGCATTGAAGAGAAAGGCAGGCTGGTTGGTTGGCGAGGTTGATGATTCGCACAGGGTCACACCAAAGCATGCGGCAGGCTGCGGGTATAGCACCTGTGCGGATATGCGTGGCTCCGTCATAAATTTCTTGGTTCCAGTCTGCAGGCCTCCAACCGTACGTAGCAGTTTGTTGGTGGCATCACGCGCCGCCAAGTTCCAACAGTGAGCAGCCGCATGATGAATCCCTCCTCCAATGCCCTCGTGATGGAAGCACACACTAATTAGGAGATCTCACTAGTATCTAGATCAATGATGGTATTGTTCCGCGATCTCGCAGTTGACCGTTTCTACGTGTACGTACAAGTAGACTCTAATGCGATGACGACGCCTCACACGCGATTGGTATGCTGCTAGTGTTGCAGGCTTCGCGGAAGCGCCACTTCCAGACGAGAGTATTCTTCGAATATCGACTACGTAGTCGGCTGTCACTAAAGAAGGCAAGTAAGTAACTATATCGACTTTGTAGTTGCACCTTTTCGCAGCTGACGACGGCGGGCCACGTACTGTATTACGTCGTGTCCTTCAAGCCGACGGTCTGCCCCGCGATGTCTAGTTCTTTGAGGGCGACCGGTAGAACAACAAGTTTCAGCGCGAGACTGTGGATTTATTATGCACGTCTAAGAAACTGCATAACTAATGCGGGAAATCCATCATGTGCCAGTATTAGGGTCATGGGCACCATTGCCATTAGACCAGGTGATTGCGATCTAAAAACAAGAGTACGACCTTACTGCACGCACCGGCAGCTGGATGCGAACTAATAACAGTCCCGTAGCGACAACGTGCCTCGAACTGGAACCACATTGGGCCGTTATACATGGACACACAAAGGTGAATGTTGTCTCATTCGAGAAGCTCGCTCTGTCAAATCTGCACAGTGTTAGCTCCTGGGAGAGTTGCCGATTGGCCCCTGCTACTGTAATTTCAATCACCGCATGAAATGCACTCTCATTGGCTCTCTGGTCCGTTCTGGGAAATGAATCTCGTGGCAGGTCCCGCAGGACTTGCGATTGGGGCTGAAAGTTGCTACCTACAATAATTATGAAGCGAATACCATACTGAGGGCATATCTCGTTAACGAGATCATAGCCCATGTTGTGATGCGTATATGCATATATTAAGCAATCAATTCTCATTATGTGTTGGTGTGATAGTGTCCGTAAAGCTCTATTGTTTATTTTAACTCGAGAAGAAAGCTAATACAATGTGTCTCTTGATACTGAGATCAAGTAGCAAGCCAGTCTACTAGTATCTGATGAAGGAGGATGGGTCACGGAAGGATGTCCATAGCTTGCCCTCTCCCCTTATTATGGTACATAAGGTACAATTAGCCACCCCCCTCCTACGACAAGGATGAAGAGTTCAACCAGGCCGTTTGTGGCATTCAGAGCCTAGTCTTAGTTCGCCTTGAACATGACTACCGCAATAGCAGAACGCACGGGACGCCGGTCAATGATGCTATGGATGCTGTGAATAAGAAGTTGTCTAAGCTTTATTTACCTTAATATGGAATCGATCCATCGTCTCGCAGAAGCACCAAGCCTAGAAGAGCTCTTGGGCATGGCCCCCAGTGACCGAAACAAGACGTTTAAGGTCGTCACAACCGAATGCAAGGTGACAGAGGACGGCGACGACACGGACCAGACGATGGAGTCACCGCTGGGGAGGAGAGTTTGAGGCTTTACGGCTTCTTCGATCCATTCCTACATCTCACTTTGATCGCAGGCGCCTCCTCGGGACTGAGAGGGAGTGGGAGTTCTGTAGCAACCGTTTTGAGACTCCTCCGAGAGATGCTTGGTTGCGGAAACTGTACGGAGAGCGTGTCTGAATATGGTAGACTTGACCTTCAATGTTGCCGTCGGCGGCCTCGTTGGTGATGAAGAGAGCCGTTTGTGATAGTCCACGCAAAGCGACAATGTCGACTTTGGGACGTACTTGTTAAAACCTACAGGGTATCATCCTAAACGCCGTTAAATACATTGCTAGTTTCCCGCTTTGAGCGCCAGCTCCCGACCAAGAGCACCATGCAAGCCGAGCTGTAATCATCCAAACGTTGTCTGCTGAGCATCCGGATCGTGCGCTGTGCGATATGCCCATCCGTACGTGTACTGCACGAAGCACAACAATGCGAGCTCCAAAGTGACAAGTAATATCGCCCTGATATGAGTGTCGATAGCGACATGAAGTCTTTGGCTTCCTGCCACAGCCACGTTTAACACACCTTTCCCCTCTGCGTGCTTCAGGCCTCCTTCTCGAACAGCTTCTGGATGGGTTTCGCAGCCTAGGTGCCTCGTTAGTAATCCAAAGACCAGCGGGCGAGCTTCTACCCACGTCAATGAACTTCTCCAAATCGTTGTCTAGGTTGGCCAGATCCTCCTTCCGCCGCTTGTTGTCCGCAATGAGTTTCTGCTTCCTCTTGAGCAGCTCCTGTCGCTGGTTCTCAAGCGTCTCTCTTTCGACGCGTTCGTGATCTATCCGTGCAAAGAGCAGAGCATTCTCGTCGTCTGTGGCCTGGTCGGGATATTGTGCGAGGAATTCGTCCACCGGCATCAGCGGTAGTTGGCGGTACTTGTGACTATGACACTGGTCAGCTATTCCGCAAACCACGAGAGCGCTTGGGAGCCAGCCTACTCGTAGCTTTCGCATGCGGCAATCTCATCCTGTAGATGGTTTTGCTCGTAATAGAGGTTCTGCAGCTGAAGGTGCAGCTTATCCACCGTTTGGCGCGCCTCGAGCGTCACAGCCTTGGTATCTCTTGCTGCCAGGTTCGCATGTCGATTGAGGCCCCTCAGCTGCGCGACCGTGGCGAGGAGCAGCGATTGCTGTTTCGATATTTCCGCCTTTTGCGTCGCGGAGAGCGTATCCGAAGTGTTTTGATCGATCAGGTCAACAAGCGCGTGCGCCTGGTCGCAGGCCTGGTGCGAAGTTTGTAGAATGACATTAAGTTTCTGGTCCGTTATGAGATTATCGACGTTCATTGTGGCGGCTTGGGGGTGTTGATGATGGGTAGTCGTCGAAGTTCTGATTGTTCGATGAGGTCGATTCTATTGTGGTGCAGGCTGCAGCAATGGTGCGCTAGCTCCCGCTTTTGTGCGGGAACGACAGTCGGTGGTCACGGTTTAACATCAGGCTTGAGTCAGGACATGGACTCGGGGCCTCTTTATTACCTCTTCACAGTTCACACGCGGGTTTTCGTTCTGAGACTCGTCACTATCACTTTTGATTCGCGCAACTACATTTGCTGACTACATGTACCCATGATGCTGTCACGGCATCTCAATTCTGCCGCCTGCTTTGGAATTTCTGATACCTCTCCTCACGCCATTTCGGCCCTCGCGTCCTCACCATCCAAATGACAGGGCTGGCAGCCAGAACAATGGATGCCATGAACACATATGTCCAGCCATAGCCCCACGCGTCAATCATGTACTGCACCACGGCTGTGCCGACAGCCGAGAATGAGGCTCTCGTCAAGTTGAAGCATGAGGATACGCGCCCAGGGTTCATCGGATACAGGTCAATCATCAGCGTTGACAGGATAGCAATCGGCCCCGCGAGCCCAAACCCTGCGAAGAAGAGGACCACGAGAGGCGCAGCAAGACTCGTGCCTGCGTCGATGACCCATCCCCAAGACGCGATGGCGGCCAGGGTGAGGGCGAGACAAGGCCACATGATGTCCAGCCTAGCCTTCTCAATCGGAAAGTTCCTCAGGTCGTCGCCTTTCCGTCGATCAGGCGACACCCCAATGCTCTTTGCCACGCGAGCGTAATGCCAGTTGAGGACCCTACCCACCACGAGGGTACCGAGTACCGATCCTACGGCGAACGGGATGAAGCATAGTCCGACTTGGATATCGTTGAAATCGTACCGACGGCGGACGACGTCCTGCAGAGGGACAATCACGGCGTAATTCGCCATCACGAAGAGAGACATGAAGATCATGAGTGGTCCCACGTCTTTCTCGAAGACAATGCGAATCGCGGCCCAGATGTTGGGGATGGGAATCTTGCGAGGAAGCTTCGCAGGGCCGGCTGTCTGCTGCCGAGTGCATAGTTCTGGGTCAGCGTTGGAGGCTGCCCGTTTCCGGTGCAAATGAGCTGAGATGAGAGAGTTGCTCATTCTTGGTGGAGGTATGGAGCCGTTGCCGACTACCTTCCTCGCTGTCTGATGATGGTCGATGATGGTCAGTTCGGCGTATTCGGGAGTGGACAGGTATGGAGCACCTACCTCTGGCACAAAGGGGACATAAACCAACAGGAACACGCCCGTGAGAATGACGAGGAACCAAAACGTGGATCGCCATCCGAGATATTGCGAGAGCAGCCCACCGATGACCGGCGCCAGAGCTGGAGCAAACTGCACACTGGCTTGCACAGCTGCAATGTACCCTCCACGATCAGCGCTTGTCGTCAGGTCACCGATGACTGCGCTCCCAATGGCCACGGTAGCACTGCTGCCCGTACTTTGCATGGCTCTCAGTACCATCAGGGCTGCATAGTTGTTCTGCAGCGCCAGGCCCACATTCGCACCGATGTATATCGAGAAGGTCATCATGTACACTAGTCGCCTTCCAATCTGATCACTCAGGTCTCCGAAGAAGAGAGGCGCGATCGCTTGCATGATCTGATACAGAGTGACTGTGAGGTTGATATCTGCTACAGACCGGTGATAGCCTTCGGCGATCGGCGTGATGGCGGGCAGGTAAATGAAGGCTGATAATGGGGAGAAGAAGGTGCTGACGGCTGTCATCAAAATGACAAAGGTCTTGGTCCGAGAAGAGAAGATGGAGTGAAGGGTACTCGAGTCTTCTGGCGCATGCTGTGCCATTTCTCCTGGTTCGGGAGTATGCTTGTGTTCATGTTCGGCATGTCGGTCGTGGCCAGTGTCATTGCTCTGGGCTTGGTCAGCCATGGGTTGTCGCGATGTTGCCATCATTCCAAGCGTCTGCTACTGTGGTCGGCATTCTCCAGAACAGCAATGCAAGCTCTATATATATGATTGCAGATTATTTCAGTCAAACCGGCTCTCGCCTCGTTCATGTTGTATGGCCGGTTGTTGACTTGAACTCCAGTTGGGTGGAGATCTGCGCGTGCCGATTCGGCACCGAGACTCAACCTGGCGTATGTCGACTAACTCCGATTGATTTTCTTCTCGGCCATCAGATCCTTGCAAGTAAATTGCAATGCATTGAATTGGCTGTATTGGGTGACCTCTAGATGATCGATGGACTTACGAACAAGGGTTGAAACAACCCTTCGAAATATAGGCGGACCAATGGCTGGTTGGGGCCGCTGCCCAGCCTCAAGGGATGAAGTATTCAGGCAACCACGGCTGGCGTTGTTCACCGTTGGAATCAAAGGTTTATTTCGAACTAATAGTACATTGCTTTAAGAAAAATGGCGTACGCAAGTCACTAAGAGATCCTATGATAGCGGATGAAGATGGTAGTTCACATATATAGGGGTCTTCTTCATCGCGTACATATAACGAATGTAGGGTATTGAGTTGAATCTTGACTAAACGTGGTCCAACATGAAAGAGTCTCACGAGCCAGCGAGAAGCTTCATAGCCTCGTCATGACCAGCAACCCAAGCCGTCATCGGAAGAACATGCTCCAGAAGAACACGGTGGCTCTCCTCGATGGGATCCCAACATGCGTCCCTCGCAACCGTAACAACGTAGCCCGAATCAGTCGCCTCCCTTGCCGTGCTCAAGACAGTACCCGTGGTCGAAATCCCACCGATGATCAGGCTCTGCACACCCTTACTCTTGAGGAACTCGTGAATGCCTTCCGACCTCAGAGCAGAAACAGTCCCGGTTCGATAGACTGTGATTTCATTATCGGAATCGCCTCCCGAAGCAAACTCGCCAAACTCCTCGGCGAGCTGCGGCTCTTTTTCGACCATTGACTGGATGCCTTCCTCCAATCTGGCGCGGAGCTTGCTCGTCTCCGCGGGCAGGCCCTTGAAGCCAATGAGTCCGTGGATGATCGGCACGCCGTTGTCTCTGGCTGCTTTGGACAAGGCTTTGACCGACGAGGTCAGTTTGCTTCTGGTGTCTCCCTGAATACGCGTAAAGAGAAGGTTGTGATAGTCGAGGAGTACGAGTGCAGTCTTGGAAGGCGGATAGGCCGCAGCCTCGCTGGGGTTGGCAGCAGAGCACATGGTGGACTTTGGTGGTAAAGTATGGATCAGAACAAGATGTGAGTTTCTGTTGTCCGTCGAGACTGCCTCAAAGGCATCATTTGTCTATTGATATAGTATTTGGCCAGCATGCCCCGGCCATAGCGGCGATAGGCATATGTTGGTCGTTGTCCCATTGGGGTTGGTCCATCGGCACCGAAACGGCGACATGGTGCAAATTCACTGCTGTGGTGGAGTTATCGGGCATAATAGCGATTTGCGCGCGTATCTGGTTGGGACTGTAATCCGGCCTCGCGTCAGCTGATGCGAATTGCATACTGCCGACTTAGGGTAGTAGCCAGGGACGTAGGTACAGAGTTGATGCCATTCATGATGCGGCTTTCGTGGTTGCAACTTGCAAGACGGGCTTTTCGACAATGGCAGGAGCAGGGGTCCCTGCCAGACATCACGTGCATTACCTTATTTGAACGATGACGACGCCGGCTGGATGCCAAGGTTAGGCCTTCAAGAACTTCGGACATTTGATTATGGCCGGCTGCGCATTCTCTGCCCAACGAATGATAATCGCTAACATAAGGAATCCGCTCTCCTCCCTAGAGCCCGACTATTACTTTCTAACGTTGCCGTTTTCCAGTGCCTGGCCAGCATCGTCGGAACGTTTCAAGCGCTCGCATGCGGAGCTAGCGGACGTCTACCGCAACGGGAAACCGACTGCGTTAATGTTGAGAGTTGAAGCCCACTTGGGCCTTCCAAAGCCACCCATCGCATGGGACCTTGTTGTTCCATTGGTCCGGTTCTTTGAGCAAGACTGGTTTGAGACTTTGAGTTGGGCAGTTGAACCCTGGGCAACAACGAAGACTCCGTCATCCACCCACCGAGTCCCTCGCGCTTGGCATCAGCTGGGCGCTGGATCCGCTTCTCCGCCACAACAACCCGACCGACCTGACCATGATCCCGATCCCTACATCTCATCCTACTCATCTTTCTCATAAAGTCTTGTCCCTAGAACCGTACACCCCGCGCCACTTACCTACGCTGTTGATCACTCTATATTCCGCTTGTGAATTCGCCCCCTTGCATTCCTGCCAAGAACCATAATTGGGTCTTATGCGGCTGTTTTCGCATTGCATGCTGCTGATTACCATCCCAACTCAACCAATTGACGCCTCCACCACCCCGCGTGCTGCTGGGACCCAACGTCTGGCCGCTATCCTCGGATTCTTTTTTTTTTCTCTCTCGCCCATCGCACCGACAAAAGTCTCACTGACCCTCCGTGCACAAGTGCGCCCATGCTGAAACCCCGCCAACATCATGGGCGACGTTACGACTGCGCTGACCTCGGCCTGTGCCTATGAAGCGCAGGACGACACAACAGCCGTCTCTTCTGGCACCGACTTGCGCCGTCCCGGTAGCAGCGAACCGGCGCAACGCCGACGGCACTCATTCTTCCTCCCGAGACGCAAGTCCATAATAGGTCACATCATGGAAGGCGAGGAGGGGCTACTCCTCAAGGTCGACCTCTTCCTCTCCGAGTTGGAGCGTCGGCTGGATCTCATCGAAAGTTACGCACACAGCGACTTCAGCAAAGACTCGAGTATTGCACGGGCTTTTGCCACGTTGCAAGCTGTTCGCACAAGATGCTCACATGCCTCCGAGGAAGTCATTGGCGAGGGGCGACGACGCCTGCAGGTCATGGTAGAGACCTTGGAAACGCGATACCAAGAGACGCTGGAAGCTGCCGAGTCGTTCCACGAAAAGGCACACATGGGTATTGACCTTCTCGAGACTATGCTCACCGACTTCGAAAACAGGGCGTACAAGCTTCGAGAGCGAGGGTTCGCTAATGCCGCCACGGCAGCAGGCGCCTTTGTGGGGGAAGGCCGACGTGTGGCAAACGAGAGTATTGAGAGGGCCCGAGAGGTGGTCCACGAAGGCCTTGAACGAGCCCGCGACGCAGCGTACTCTCTGGAGGAGCATATCCAGATGACCATCCTCAAGGCGCAGGAGACTGGACTTTTGATGTACGAGGATTTGCCTACGCCGTGGAGGAACAACCCGCACATCCGAAAGGGCTACCGGTTCAGCGCGACCAAAGTCGAGTGTGTCATTTCGGCTTTCCGACCCTCCAACGAGTCGTTCAACATCTGGTCTCATGCTTTGGGCCTTATCCTGGTCCTTGCCGTGGCCTTGTATTTCTACCCGAGCAGTGCCAACTTCTCTCTGAGCACCAAGAGCGACGTCTTTGTCGCGGCAGTCTTCTTCGTCATGGCGTGTGTGACACTCGTGTGCTCAACAATCTGGCATACGATGAACGCCGTCGCTGATGTGGAAGCCGTCTCCACGTTCGCCTGTGTCGACTACACGGGCATCTCACTCCTCATCGCAGCTTCCATCATGACCAGCGAGTACACCGCATTCTACTGTGACCCCGTCAGCCGCTGGATCTACATGAGTCTGTCCGCCTTTCTTGGTCTCGGAGGTGTCATTATGCCATGGCACCCAAAGTTTAATGGACAGGACATGGCGTGGGCTCGCGTTACCTTCTTTGTCGGCCTGGCTTTGACAGGGTTCATGCCCATGGTACAGCTCTCATGGACGCATAGTGTGGAGTTTGTTTACGACTTCTACTCGCCTATTTTCAAATCACTATTCGTCTATCTGGCCGGCGCGGTTGTCTACGCAAGCAAGATCCCAGAGAGGTGGTGCCCGGGCTGCTTTGATTACTTTGGGGGCAGTCACAACTTGTGGCATGCTGCGGTCCTCGGGGGCATTCTTTTCCATTATACCGCCATGCAACAGTTCTTTGCCAGCGCTTTTGATCGCGCGGAAGGCGGCTGTCCCGCCTACTGAAGATACAGAAGTTAAGTACAAGAGCTGTGCTATCCTGTGCAGAAGTTCATGGAGATTGGCGACCAAGTCCACGTCATGTCATTGTCAGGCTTCTCAACGTCCGACGGGTTTCCCCCTTTGCGCCTATTCGGTTCGCCATCGTTGGTCGCAACGTCGAAATTATCACCTAGTGTTCCTTCAATATCCTACACAGCTGGCTGGAGCTGAGAAGGCCGACCTCGTTTTGGGCAGTACCATGCGAGAGTTATGAGGATGCAACAGCACAGCCAAAAATGCCAGGACAGGGCTTGGAGTTGCGGAATGATCGTATCGTACAACACGCGGAGGTTGTATGCTTCCTTCTCGAGACCGAAGCGCATCGCGGCAGACCACACGCACTCTTTGATCCGCCAGCGCAAAAGTGTATTGATGACCTGGCATGCTTGTTTTCGGGTGTTGAGGCAACGCCGGACGCAGTCGATCTACGAATGTCAGCAGACACTCACATGCGGACGAGTCGACGGGCACACCAACGCTTTGCAAGCATAGCTCATCAGGCTGGCTGTGATCAGCCAACCAACACGTCACGAATCCGATGCTGAAGAGGGCGCGTTCGATGAAACCCATGCTGACGAAATTTGATGATTGTACGGACTTGGGTCAGGAATTGGGAAAGTGGCCTAGGAGATGCGAAGAGAGAAGAAGTTTCGGACCGGGCTATCACGCATAAAATAGAGCGAAGCGATATGTTTCGTGCGGCATTCACTGGCGTTGCGATGAGTTACTGTCGCTGTTTGACGACAATCTTGGGGTTGCATTAGATATCTTTGCATAGTACTTTCTTACGCTTCTAGAGCTGACCTCGGTGTTTGTGCAACCGAGCGATTCAATCAACATTTGTCCAATACTTGAGTCACTGCCTTTCTGGCTCATGGGATCTGTTGACATCTCCTTTATCTCTATCTAACCTGTGACAGCGGGTAGGTCATCGGCTACTGAGTGTTGGATGGACGTCCTTGTTCTTCGTGCCACCCAGTTGGAACAAAGCTTCGATCTGCTTCACGTGAGATATGAACTGAGGGCAAACCAAGCAGTGGACGTAATCCAAATTGGGACAATGTCAATTTGGTATAACATCTCCCTAGGGCACCTAACCTAAAACGCCAATTACAAGCATGCCATAAAGCCGTGTCCTGTGTACCTGACGCCAATGAAAGCTTCATCATAGCAGACATACAATTCGTTATTTCATGCAGCACAGAGTGCATCCAATTTCCGTTCTGCGGTGTTCATCGTCATCACAAAGCGTGATTGACAATCTCGTTGTAGACATCATCGGGAATCTTCTTGATAATCCCTATCGTGACACTCTTGACAAGATCGGCGTTGAGCTGAGGGAAGGACCTCAAGACTTTGTTGGGACTAAGCACGTTAGTCAATGGCATCTACAGGCCAGACAAAGGCTACTCACCTTGCTGACGTTAGGATCTGGGTCCTCATAATGGTCAACTGCGCAACGATGCATACAATATTCAGATGCGGTCCATACGCAAAAAGAAAATCCCATAAGCGCAATACCTCTGGCAAGGGTGGCGTGCACGCACACAGCGTGAGGACTGATGGGAAAGCATAGATCTCGGCTGAGAGGCCCTTGGCGGTCAGGTACATCGCTAGCTTGGGGTCGACGATGGCGAGGACTTTATCAACCAGCGCTAACCCTCGATGTACGCCATCCATCGCACCACGGATGTATCCAGGGCAGTCTCGTGTAAGTAAGGTGTGGAAAGCCGCAAAGGCTTCGGCCTCGCTGCGCGCTGCATATAGGAACGGGGCCGCTAGGACGTTCATGCCCTGCACGTACACACCGGGCTCGACTGCATTTTCTTCCCATTTAGAATCTGTCAGAGGTTGGGTGGGGGAAAACTTACGTCCTTGTGAGCTGTCGGATGCGTTGCTTGCTAGGCTCGCCCTAGCCATTGACGACCTTGCTTTGCGGGGGCCAGACAGGCGGTCCTCCTCTCGGGCGTCTTGCAAAGTCCAAGCTATAGCATTCAGCAAACGTATCAGACTTGCTTCGCTCACACGCCGTCGGAAAAGGGGATCGGTCGTAAGCGTGCGGAATGTGTCGTTTCGGATCTTCGAATACGCAGGCGAGGCGCCTCGATGGATTAGGGCAAGGTAGTCGTCGGTAGACAAGATGGGCGCGTTGAGCAGGACCAGCCATACGTAGATCCTCACGGTAGACTACAAAGTCAGCATCCCCTTCTTTCCATTGTCATTCTTGCGAACTGACCATGCCGTCATCCGCGCTCTTGATGCCCTCATCCACTACTTTCCACCGCGCGCTCTCGAGCGCACCGATATAGTCGCCATCAGCCGGTCCGTCGCGTATGATCTTGTCGAGAGAGAGGTGGCCGTGTGAAAAGACGGGTTTCCGGCTCCCAGGTCGCTTCGCAGCCGTGACGGCATTCATCTGGTGGACGAGCGGCGGCGTGGCATCGCTGTTAGCGCGACCACGGGTGCTGCGCGTCGGTGAGCCATTGCGCTGGACAGGCTGGCTATTCGGCGCGTTCTGATTCTGTTGCTGACGCTGCTGGGATATGAGAGAGGGCTGCGAGGGTATGTGGGCTGAGTTTCGGTTGCTGGCACCCAACGTATGGGCGGACTGCAGACGTCGCAAGGCGCGATGAGTTCGCGGTGATGGTGGGGGTTGGAGCTCAGGCTGGAGAAGCGACGGTTTCAGCGATGGAATTGGTTCTCGAGGCGGACTGGCCATAATGATGTCCTCGAAAGCTAGAACATGCGAAGAGAATGAAGTAGGCGGATGAGGACAAGATCTGAACGAGAGATTGGTGTTGTGTTGATGCTAGATTCAATGTCTGAACGTCGCGGGGTGGCTGGGAAAGAACGAGACCTCCAACCGCGCGCCGCGCCTGGTGAGGTAAGTCAGATGAGGTGAACACGGACGATGACACAAATCCAACATTGTGAACTGGAAGAACCCTCAAAATCCTCATGTGCCCGGCTGGTCACTTTGGCTCACCATTACTACCTGATTGTCAGTGCGTGCATCTCACATCGACGGGCGCGTGCTGCTTGTACTACGTACACATGCATCAATCGGGATTCGTCTCGAGCTTCGTTACGTGCATGCCCTATCTATCAGTACCAGGTACATACCTCGACTGTATCACAGGACAGACAGCCCGCCCTCGCTCCTCAACGTGCGTCACTCACATTCTGCTCCGTCACGAGTGATGTGGACAGACGCGACATGATCGCAGGGCATGCTGGCCAAGAATCCTGAACCTGCCCTCCCGTCAACAGCACGACACCCATCCGTCCATTTCTCCATCGGGCTTCTGACTTGACGCCACCATGGTTTTCAACGCAGGCACCTTGCAACGTACGTTGGCGAGAGCTCTAGGGATCGAGCTCAAGAATCCGGGTAGCACGCGTTGCGATGAAGAAGTCTGCGACGAGCCGTTGCTTGCACAGCATGCAAGTGAGCCCTTTTTCGAAAGCTCGCCAACCACGGCGGAGTGGGTGAAAGGCCAGGTGCCATCTCTTGACGAGACACTCAAGTACGCACGATCACTGCTGCCATGCCTGTCTTGGGTCGGTCATTACAATCTGCAGTGGCTCGCCTCTGACCTGATTGCGGGAGTTACAGTCGGGGCGGTCGTCGTTCCGCAGGGCATGGCGTACTCCATGCTAGCCAAACTCGATCCGCAGTATGGCCTGTACTCGTCCTTTGTGGGCGTTATGCTGTACTGGATCTTTGGCACGTCCAAAGACATATCCATCGGCCCTGTGGCCGTGCTGTCGACGCTCGTTGGCAACGTCGTCGACGCAGTACATGCATCTGGACTCGACACGCCGGCACACACCATAGCCGCGGCGCTCTCCATTGTCTCGGGGCTGATTGTCCTAGCAATTGGGCTGCTCCGATGGGGATGGATAGTGGATTTGATATCGATTACCTGTCTGTCTGCCTTTATGACCGGATCCGCTGTGACCATCGCAGCAAGTCAACTCCCGGCTCTACTCGGCGTAAAGGGGTTCTCCAACCGCGATCCCCCCTACGAGGTGATCATCAACACCTTGGCACACTTGTCCGAGGCCAAGATTGATGCCGCAATGGGCTTGTCAGCACTCTGTGCGCTCTACTTGGTTCGCAATGGGCTGAGCAAGGCCGCCGTCCGTTTTCCGAAGAGAAGACATCTGATCTTCTTCATCAACACCATGAGGACCGTTTCTGTAATCATACTCTACACTTTCATCAGCTTTGTCGTGAACCGGGAGAGAAGGGAAGACCCAGCTTTCGAGGTCTTGGGCAACGTCCCTCAAGGCTAGTCACTTGAACTTCCATGATTGCATCACGCTCACAGTAACAGGCTTTCGAAAAGTCGGCAGTCCGATGATCAATGCCGATCTTGTTCGCCGTTTCTCGTCATATCTACCCGCAACGGTCATTGTCATGCTCGTTGAGCACATTGCTATTGGCAAGTCGTTCGGCCGAGTGAACAATTATTCAATCGACCCGTCCCAAGAGATGGTTGCCATCGGAATCACCAACATTATCGGACCCTTTCTGGGTGGTTATCCTTCAACTGGGTCTTTCAGCCGAACTGCCATCAAGTCGAAGGCTGGCGTACGCACGCCTGCCGCCGGGCTATTTACTGGCACCGTCGTCTTACTGGCCACGTACTTCCTCACCGGCATCTTCTTTTATATTCCGAGTGCCGTCCTCGCAGCTGTGATCATCCATGCTGTGGGAGACCTCATCACTCCGCCCAAAACGGTCTTCCACTTCTGGAGTGTCTCCCCTGTGGACTGCATCATCTTCCTCATAGGCGTCGTGGTGAGCGTCTTCTCACACATCGAAGACGGCCTATACGCCACGGTCGGCTGCTCTCTAGCGATCCTGCTCTATCGGATCCTCAAAGCCCGTGGGCAGTTCCTGGGTAAGATAAAGGTCCACTCCGTCATAGGCGACCACGTCATTCGAGACAATCACCGTCAGGTGGCCGGGCAGTACGAAACATTTGAGGAGGCATCCACAGACGGGCCTGCGGGGCGAAATGTATACTTGCCCATCGATCACGGCGACGGATCGAACCCCAGTGTGTCTCTGGGCAACCCTTACCCTGGCATCTTCATTTATCGGTTTGCCGAGGGATTCAACTATCCAAACGCCAACTCGACCCTTGACTACCTCGCCGACTACATTCATGCGCGTACTCGTCGTACGAGCGTCGAAACTTTTGAGCGTCCAGGCGATCGGCCTTGGAACAATCCCGGACCTCGAAAGTCCGCCAAATCTCGACAAGAGCCGAGTGCTGAAGACGAACTCCCCACTCTCAAAGCCATCGTCTTGGACTTCAGCTCCGTGAACCATGTCGACATCACTTCAGTACAACGTCTCATTGACGTCAGAAATCAACTCGACATGTATGCTTCGCCAGATGTGGTCGACTGGCACATTGCCTGTATAAACAACCGATGGACGAAGCGCGCTCTGGTTGCCGGTGGATTCGGTGTACCAACAAGGCCATCTGACGGCCTGCACCACCGGTGGAAATCCATCTTCAGCGTCGCGGAAATCGGTGGCAATTCGTCAGCAGCGGCGGTGGCAGAAAATGACGCCAACGAACGTGAACTCAGACTTCATCCAACTTTGTCCAGAGATGAGGAGCTGGCTCCTGACCAGCCACTCCCTCAGGCGCCTGGAGATGGTGCCGATGGAGAAGAGAAGGAACCTTCACTGGGATCGTCTTCGAAGAGGAAACGTAAGGGGGCAGTGATGAGCGGCCTCGACATGCCGATGCTGCACATCGATTTGACGAGTGCAGTACAAAGCGCCATTGCAAATGCAGAGGCACGACAAGAACAACGTGGCTTGCTGGAAGCAGATACTTTGTAATTTTTCAATCGATTTGAGTGAAACACAGTCGTGGCATTGAATATCTGGTAGGTTACATGTCAGCAGCCTGGACTCTGGACTCCTGGAGAGCACTCGATAGCACCTACTGGTTACATGCCCACGTGACCTCGCGTTTATTTTCGCGATTCACTTAACGCGGTCACCACTGTATACGTCACACAGCCTACCCACAATCTTCTCCCAACACACTCGACGTTTTGCACTTTGCAAAAGTCAAGTCAGATTTTGATCGAAAGTCAGCCTATACAATGCCGTGGGGTATACAGCGCCTCAATGTGAAGAAGTCCCGCCCAAATGACAACATCAATTTCATCAAGCCACTCAGTGGGCCGGACGAGGCTATCGCGCAAGACTTCCTCAAGCGCATCGCAGCCCAGTGCCGTAGGTGCATCCGTGATTTTCTTTTCGCAAATGATCTGCTGACGCTAGAAAAGTGCCCGTAATGCGCGAGCACCATCTGTACGTCATGTCTCTCGAAGAATTCCCGCCGAATCGAGAGTTTGTTGGGCGTAACTTCAATGCCGGCGAGGTCATCCAGCTGGTTCTCAAATCACCGTCATCAGGTCGGTGGCTCCCCTTTGAATACGTGCAAATGGTCATGATGCACGAGCTCGCACATATCAAGCAAATGAACCACTCGAAAGCTTTTTGGGCGGTACGCAACGGCTACGCCACACAGATGCGCGGGCTCTGGGCCAAGGGCTATACAGGCGATGGGATTTGGGGTCGAGGAAAGGGCCTGGAGACGGGTATGTGGGAGAAAGACACAGTCCGTGAGGGGGAGATTTTACCGGAGCATCTGTGTGGTGGGACATACAGGTCGAGAGGACGGAAGCGAGGCAGGAAGCCCCAGCTGAGCTACCAGGAACGAAAGCAACGGCGCATCGAGAAGAAATTTGGTGTGGCTGGCCAGTCTCTCGGGGCTGACGAGGCGACGAAGACCCAGCTGGAGAAGGGAAAGAAGATCAAGGGCAAACCACGTGTGGCAGGCAGTGCTCGCGGACGTGATCTCCGCGCTGCCGCTGCTCTCGCTCGGTTCGAGCAGCAGAAAGAGGTGAAGGAAGAGGAATTTGTCAAGGAGGACGACGACGACGGCGAAACGGCCTCGGACAGCGATGATGTCTACGAAGACGTCGACCCTGACACGAAGGATGCCGTGGACATTGATGGTCAGACACTCAAGGACAAGAAGGGCAGGGGAATGATCAAAATTTGCGAAGACGAGGAGGCCGATGATCCCGAAGTCAAGGGCGAGCTGCAGGAGCTGCAGGACGTGTTCCGAGGGGTCAAAGAGGAGCCCATTGATCTGGAGGAAGGTGTACCCACCAACATCCCCATGAGCACCACGACGAGTAAACAGAGTCCTGCTGCACGCGAGCGGATCGCGAGTCTTGCACCGAAATCAACGCGAGTCAAACGGGAGCCTGGGAGCCGCACAGAGTCCCCGTTGAACAGTATACCGTCCGCACCACTGTCTGCAGCACAGGGGCCGGGCCAGCGAATCACATCACCACCAGGAGCATCCTTTTCGAGAACAAGAGCTTCAGCGCAGCCAGGATCACACGGTGACATTGGAAAGGAAGAGACACCCACGATGGCGTGTTCGACGTGTTCTTATGCCAATGTGACCGACGCCATCACCTGTGCGATGTGCGCCAACGTCTTGGACCCTGCTGTGACGCCCGGAAACTGGCGTTGTGATCGCGCAACATGCAAAGACACTGGCTACCGGAACACAGCTGACAGTGGAATATGTGGCCTTTGCGGCGCAAGAAAGGTGGTGCAGACCTGACTTGCGAACATTGATCTGGTCGCGGCAGGATCTTGGCGTCCTCATCATCTTTACTATAATAGGCGGGCAACGTGCTCCTGGCGATAGAGCCGCAGCAGGGCGTGCAACGAGCAGACACCAAGGAGAGTCCAGACCGCGACGGTTCTGGGGAGGTGCATGCCGCCAAGTAGTCGTGGAGGCGCCAGCCTCTAGGCGCGTCCTCCCGAGCCGGCACGATGCAAGCCTTGGGGATGAGATGAAGATTGTGTGGAACAGCACGGAAGGACTGAAGTCCTGGAATGCGACGATAACGGCTGTGTCAGATGCTCATTGGACGATGGTCTATAGTTTGGGCTTGTAGAGTGCGGGGTGAACATGCACGATACTTGTCGGTGTTGTGGCGCGGGCGACGTGGAGGATGCATGACAAGGGACTGGAGTGGAGGGGGTGGTCGTTTCGCCTGTCTGTCACGTTCGTAGTGACACCAGCACGGCCTCAATTACCGTACAAGTACTGCTAAGCAAGTGATCTGATCGGAACACTACACAAGGAGCGAGGGTGTGCTGGCTCGACCCAGCAATCGATCTCTTATCGCGAGGGAAGATCCGCGCACCTTCGGTGTATTGGATTAGGGTCGATCCCGTCTCACACTCACTTTGGGCGTCATGGAGATCGACAAAGGGAGCATTTGTAAGAATGCACACTACAGTGAGCACACTACAGTGATAGGCCAATCTCTATGCACGATGTGGGTAAACGAGAAGGTTTGGAGGTCGCTTACTGCGCGAGTGATGTGAAGCTTATTGTGCGAATGGGAAAGCGTGCGAGTTGTTTGCTTTTACCCCGCAAAAGGCCGTCCATCGACCCCAGACTTTTGATGGCAGCTGCGACCTTGCCGCGTTAGCTCATTGCAGTAGGGGTTGGCCATGTGCATGGTGGCCATAAGTCAACACACTCGTCGGACGACATCGTGATGGCGCAATCTACTTCTGGGTGGCAAGAGCTGGAGCCCCTATGGTCTCTACGGAAGACACTGGCTCTCCTGTGCTCACTCTGCCTGTTTGCCTCGATGAACAAGAGTGATTACGGCAGAGGCTAACGAGGAGGACATTCAGGGCAAGAGCCACCAGGCAAGCTAGTCCAGACCCCCACTTGCGATAACTCCACCATCAGCCACCGGCATCGGCTCGACGTCACCACCTTCTGCCGTTTCCAGTCGAGGTCCCACCCCCTCGCCGTCTACGAACCTGAAGGGATTCGCGCCCTGACCGACCGATCTCGCCGCCATCATCCCGGAAGGTCGGCCAGCGCTGTCGAGAGATCACAGGCCACCTCATCAATCAATCCAAAACGGCTGGTGTCCACTGATCATCGTGGTCCCTTGGTCACACAGCCTGGAGGCAGGATCCGTCATTGCGTTGCACGATCGGCATCAGCCATTTATCAAAGCAGCACCCCACCAAGCGGCCCGAGCAATTGCGTCAACTGTTCACCTCATAGGTCTTCTCACACCAACGAGACTGGAGCTCCCATGAGCGAACTGATTCACCATCAGCCACAGTAGACCAGTACTGCCAGTGAGTGGCATGGCGCAGAGCGTGTGTGCCGCGATCACGCAGTCAAGCAGGCGCCAGAATCACAAGTTGCGGACGGAACGCCAGCGACAAGGGACTGGACCTCAGGCTCCGTCGATCCCAAGGGTCCATCGAGACAACGCCTGCAATCCCCATACCTCGCGCTACGCAAACATATGCCACCTACCTTACCAGATACGCACGCACGACGCACCGGCTGCAGCTCCGCGACTCAGTGCAGGTCGATCTCAACGAAGCCGTGTCATTTGCTGCACTTGGATTGAGACGGGGACTGGCTGGTCGCTCACACTGCTGCAAGCCTAGAATCCCCCACTCCATCACATACCTTGCCTTCCTTACCTTAGCTCACCACTCCCTCCTTACCAGGTACTTTTACCTCTGGCCCCCTTCTTCATTTCCCACCGTCTTCCCATTCCTCTCTTCGTACTTTTCCCCTATTCTTCAGTCTATCGCCTTACTGCCAACTTCCTACACTGTGTTTCATCCAGCGGACAGCGGCGGATCACCATACGCACCACTGAAGCTGCTGCTACGGCCTCCGGCCCCTTCAAATCGCGCCATTATTGTGACAAGACGGTCCTATCGACTTGGACCTTGTGAGACCCCTCCTCATACATCAGACCACTGCGGCCTTCTTGACTGAGCTCTGGTTCAACACCCATCGCCGTCAGAAGACGTACTTGCCCCAACGCAACCTTGATGCCTCTTTCACCGCTGCGCTCAAAGGAAGCATACGACTACATTTCCGTCGGCTAGCTTGCCTGCGCTCTGAACGACAGCTCTGTTCTTCCGTTTGACTGCACACGCAATCAAAGTCGCCCGTCACCCCGTCACATTTCGTCTTCTTCAGTCCGTAAACCACGCACGACACAAAATGTCTACAGACGGCCCCAACCCTGAAAACCCTCGACAACGTCGCAGCTCCATCACGCAGGCCGCTCTGTCCAACCTGTTCCAACGAGGCCCTCCGTCTGGCAGCACTGGGCCAGCCTTCCCTGGTCCACCCAATTCCACAGCAGCCGACGCGAACCGCCGTCGCTTGTCGGTCACGACGCTCGGGTTGTCTGGAGCCTCACAGAGCGGCGCCGCTTCACTCGGCATCCGGCGCGGCAGCATGTCTACCAACTCAAACAACTCGGATTCAATTGACGAGAACGCGATCGAGGACGACGACACGGGCGCCAGAACCGCCCCGACCACACCTTTCACGCGGCGCATGAGCTTTGGCGGCTCCGCCGTGAGGGGATACCGCCCCGGCGGCAGCCCTGGCAATGGTAACAACAACCCATCTTCCCCACCTCCAGCACAGCCCATGCGAAGGCCCAGCGTCGCTGCGACCCTCGCCGCTAGCCGTCGTGCCAGCATTGGCATGGCGACGTCTCTCCCGCAGGCAAGCAATTTCAAGACGCAGAGCAATCCTTCTGACAGTGTCGCTCGATCAGACCAGCAAGGCTTCAACTGGTCCGAGCAGCTTAGGTCTCGTGCCGAGAGCAACGTCACACAAGGACCGCGTCCGTCCTTCTCCCTCGCCAGCAGCTCGCCGCCAAGGGCCGGTGCGCCCATTCACGACCGCGCCAAGTCCATTTCCGACCTGCCTGCACCACCGGTGCAGACCCCTGTAGCGAAGCCGCAGCCCCCGCCTCAGAGGCAGAAGCCCGATGCGTTCCAGGAGCGCATTCTCAAGGGCGACTTTTACATGGATTGAGGGGCGTCCATGCACACCCCGTTGATTGATGGAAGCGAGCAATTTTGGCGTTTTGTGCGTTTTGCTTTGATTTTGGCTTGGCTCGTCTCGGCGTCGATGGCAAGCTTGCTTACAGGAAGAACACTTGATACGATACTGGACTCTGGGGTACCAGGACACGGATATGTCGAGAGACAAGAGGGGCTACGGCAAGGAGCCCTTGAGCATGATCGCGCAGCAGCAGAAGAAGAAGACAACGATGATGATGATGAAGATGAGATGACCAAGTATTGCTATCTCGACTATTCTCAAGACACATGTACGAGACGACAGTTGTTTCGATATCGCGATTGCACAGGATTCCATTGGACTTATTTCAGTGACACAACCGAACATCAGGCGTTTCAGGGAGACTTCGGGATGCAAGGATTGTTACGTCAGGTTACTATGCTGTGTCGTCTTTGAATCGGAGAATGAGCATGGCAGATTTACTTTATGTAAATTGAAACGTTATCTCGTGATCGCTATGCGTTAATGATGCTGCCTGAGCAGGCTACATATGTAAAATGCAGTGTGTAGAACCTGTGAGATTTTGGTCTGCAAAGGAGAGCCAATGCCCATCTCAGAAGGGAAACATGGGTCCCGTGTTGTCCTGGAACTCTTGGAAGCCTCTGAATACGTCTCCGAACCACGGCTCGGCCAGCATGATCCGCGCCCCGTTGTCTTGCGACTCTGGCGCGAGGGGCGGCCTGTTCATGTCGAGTCCCATGGCAGGGCCCATGAGGTTCATGTCCATTTGGTGCGGCGTCATTTGTTGCTGGCCTGACCAGTCGGGGAACGGCTGCATCGGCTGGTGCTGCTGCTGGGAGTGCGGTGGTGTCCCCGTCGCCGTGGCATCCTGGTTGAAGTATGGCGGAGGCGGGGGAGGCCGGAAGTCCGAGGTGTGTGACGCATGCGATGGTCTGTTCGCCGGCGAGGCATTACTCGTGGCGACCTCGGACAAGACATGCAGGTTGGAGGTATGATGGCTCTGCTCGTGAGGCGACATTGTCCGCGCCGCGTGGGCAGCACCGCCCTCCTGCTCGGCCTTCTCCTGTTTGATGAACCAGCTCTTGAGCATCGACATGACGGAAAGAAACTTGGACGCTGGACGGCATCGATCGTCAGCCGCGGTTTGGCGAAACTTGTCTATCAGGGCGTCGAGGTACCACTCGACCCGTAAGTTGCCCTTGCTGATGACTTTACCCAGCTCCGACCCTGGGCTTGACGCGGAAAAGTACATTTTGACGAGGATGACGATGGCGTAGGCGACACGGACAAGATTGAAGACGGGCAGGTACCGAATTTCAACCACGTCCATGCCGAGAAAAGTGGTGAAGATGCCGTCGACAGCGCTCAGGCAAGCCGATACGGCGCTGATGTGCGATGCGGACAGGGGTTCGGCCGACAGTCCGACGCCCTCCTTGAAGGTTTCGGTATTGAACGGCGGACGCAGCTCAATGTGCGGTGCGCGGTGGTTGGTCGTACGCAGAGCGATCTCGTGCAGATACAGACTGAGCATGTTGTGCCCAATCTTCATGGTCGCTGGGGAAAAGGAGTCAGTCAGCCTGTTTACCATGAGAAGATGAGACACCTGCACTCACGTTGCTGGAGGGCCTCAGGAACACCCGAAAGGCACTTTTCCAGATCCCTCTCGAGTACCTTGAGAGAGTACTGCGTCCTGGGGTCGTTGATGTCTACGTTCCGGGTAGGGTCGTGCATCAGAAATTGCTCGCCAATGTCCTCGCTTAGGCGATGCTGCGCCACCAGGTGACAGAAGTACTGGTCGGACGGGGCAGCGTCGGGTGACGTTTTTAACAGCTCGAGGCTTTCCGACATGAAGGGCGACCAGCGCACCAGGTTGGGCCGATGCAGGGAGATGGACGTGTTGGACGTCATGTAGTAACAGGCGAGCCACGTCCGTCGACCTTCCATCGAGGCCGGGTCTACAGCCAAGTTCTTGCTGGCGCGCCAGGGCTGGCTGAAGTTGTGCATGGATGCTTCTGATCGGAGGGGGGCGCTCTTCTTCCCCAGGCCAATGTCGATGGCCATGACGGCGGCGACGTGGACCAGCTGGTAGAACTTGAGCTCCTCAAAGTGCTCCGGCGGCCAGTACCAGGCTGTCGCGACGAGGAGCCCTTGCACAATCTCCACGGACTTTTCACCGGACAGGAAGACCTTTTCGGCAAATACCATCATCAGCTCGCGCTGGAGTTCGGCCTGGAGCGCTTGTATCTCCGACGAGGCGGCAGCCATGACGGCCAGGAACAGGACGGGCCTCGTCCTGCGTAGCTCCGAGACGCTCTGACTCGGTGGGAAGATGACGGCGGGGAATTGTGGTGCCATGTGATCCGCATACCGCACAAACAGCTCCTGGGCCAGCTCGAGATTCATCAAGCCCCGATCGATGACATCGCCCTGGTCCGGGCGTATCCAAGGCGAAGGCAATGCTCTCGACATGGGCGACTCCTTTGGACGATGCAGCTCGTCGTCCTGGCTCATCGACCTCTCCGGATGCTTCCTCTTGACGCCATGAGGCTCGGCATGTCCCATGGAGCCACTTGCGCCATGCGACCTCTCCCTGTCGCGGAACTCGTCGACCGCAGACCGGCGGTGCACGGGTGTCCCTGAGGTTTCTGCGCTCTCTCGTCTCGCGCTCGCATGGTAGGGGCTGGCCTGGTGCGCCGAGCCTGCGCGGTGGTAGTCATAGTCCACCGCCGCATCGGCCCCAGCCGAGCCACTCCTGTTGGCCTGCAGACTGGCCGTCAGGGCATCGATCTTCTTCTCGAGGTCGGACACCCTGCTATCCGTCTTCTTCTGCCTCTTCCGGGCGGGGGGCGTCACGATGCACTTCCTGCCCGCCTTGCGACAGCGCCTGCACGGCTCCTTTTCGTCCTCGTCCGGATCGCATCGCACCTTGAGACCACGGCAGCTGTCGCACGCGCGCTGTCGCTTCGGATCCGGCGTGGCGCCATCGTCGTGTTCTGCGACAATGTCGGGACGCTGGGGATCACGAGGGTTGTTGACGTCGTGTAGGCGGTCTTGGGCGGTGCCGTCATGTGAGACACCCCTCAGGCGTGGATCGAGCTCCATAGTGGCCCGTTGAGCAGCCCGTTCAGCCCATTTGTCGCATTGTCGCAGAGGTTAGATCGGCGGGTCGGCGTCCTTGGCCACCGTTGAGGATGCTCGAAAACGCTCATGGAGGCCGTTTGCGCCGAACGCCGACCTGGATGGCTGATGAGTCAGCAGAGTCTACACAGCCGAGAACCGCAAGCCTCGGTCCTCAAGGATTAAACTTACTACCACATTAGCTATAAAGTTGACCGTTGGTACGTTGCATCTAAGGCCTTTGCAATGTCATGTAAAAAGATCCTCACAGCCCATGAGGCCAGATCTCGGTCACAGAAGACGACCTGTCTGACCACAGTCCACTGCAAGTCAGCTACCTACCCTGGACGCCTGTCCAATGCCAACATTGGGCGCTGTAACTATTGCGGTAGGTAGTCTTGCAGTATTATCTTGTGCATCCAGCTCATACAAAAGTTTAGGTAGTGTATAGCTGATACTACTGCAATTGCGCTGGACGAGGAACTTTTCATCAGTTTAATGTTGGTTTGATATTACAGTCAATTTGCGGAAGTGGCTTGACGAGGCGCAGCCAAGGCTGATACGCGTCTTCAACTGGGGCTGTGAATCAGCCCTGCGGAGGCTGATGGTGCCCTGTGAAGCAGTCCGGGCACAACTTCTATCGAAAACTCGGCATATCTGGACCCAAAAGAACCAGTATCGAGGCGCAGGAAGTTGGAACACAAATTAAGTGGCCCAGGAGTCGGATGCCCGATGAAACAGCGCAAAACGCCCCGAGCTATCGCAGTACGTACAAGTAAGCCGCCAAGCATCGCCAGACTGCCGCGACAGACGGACATCCCTGTCAGGGCCCCAGGCCTCGCGGCAGCCGCGTAGATTTACGTTGTAGACAATGAGGACAGTGCTCTCGTATAGATCAAATTTGAAAAGTGCATCAAGCATTACTGGGGGCTCAATTACACACTCGAATTCTTAGAGGTCGTCGTGCAGCCTGCGCATCCATCACAGCCAACTGGAGCTAGGTAATTACAGGCTTTACAGCTCCAAAGGCAAACGGCCATCCATTCATCAACCCCGGCCCCTCCAGCCCAGTGCCCCCTCCCTCTTCGTCTTATTCCTTAATTATTCGCAACGCCAGCAGCAAAACCACAATCACTCCTCACTTGCACCCATTCTAACGTAGAGACACACTCTCTTCTCCTACATCCTGACCAAAGAAAGCGCTGGTCGCACATAGCTTCAACAGGAGCGCAACCCTCCTTCGCACCGCCCAGCGATACCCCGCCATACAGTCGTCGCCATGAGCTGTAGGTAGCCTGCCCACATGCGAAGCCAACATTGACCACACGAGACATTGCAAGGAAGCACTGGCTAACAATGTCAAAGTCGCAGGCATGTTAAACAGGCTCGGTGGCCAGCCCGAGAGCTACGACAAGAAGTACGCGCACCCCTCCACACTCCCCCACGGGTCCCAAGTCCCAACGCTGACAACCGCCCCTCGAACAGAGCCAAGTACAAGTTTGGTCGCACCCTCGGTGCCGGAACATATGGTGTCGTCCGCGAGGCCGATGGCCCCACGGGCAAGGTGGCCGTCAAGATCATCCTGAAGAAGAATGTCAAGGGCAACGAGAAGATGGTTTACGACGAGCTGCAGATGCTGCAACGGCTCAAGCACAAGCACATTGTCCGCTTCGTGGACTGGTTCGAGTCGAGGGACAAGTTCTACATTGTCACCCAGCTCGCCACCGGCGGTGAGCTGTTTGACCGCATCTGCGAGCAGGGCAAGTTCACGGAGAAGGATGCGTCGCAGACCATCAAGCAGGTGCTCAGCGCCGTCGACTACCTCCACAAGAACGAAGTGGTCCACAGAGGTGAGTGAGAGGGACAACAGCACCTCGACCACTGCCGTTCTGCAGCTGACAAGGCGCCAGATCTGAAGCCCGAGAACCTGTTGTACGTCACCGCCGAGCCCGACTCCGAGATCGTGCTGGCCGACTTTGGCATCGCAAAGACACTGGACAACAAGGAGGAATCGCTGCAGACCATGGCCGGTTCGTTCGGCTACGCCGCCCCCGAGGTGATGGACCGCAAGGGCCACGGCAAGCCCGTGGACATGTGGTCGATGGGTGTCATCACCTACACGCTCTTGTGCGGCTACTCTCCCTTCCGCAGCGAGAACCTCCGGGATCTGCTGGACGAGTGCTGCTCCGGCTCCGTCGTCTTCCACGAGCGGTACTGGAAGGACGTCAGCGACGACGCCAAGGACTTTATCATGCGCCTCATTGTGCCCGAGCCCGAGAAGCGCTGGACTAGCGAGGTATGGAAACGTACAGAGAGACCCCTTCGAGGACATGGGACTGACAAGCCACACAGCAAGCCCTGGGACACAGCTGGCTGGTGGGCCACACTGCGACGGATCACGATTTGCTCCCCGAGCTGCGCCGGCAGCGCGAGGCGCGGGCCAAGCTCAAGCACGCCATCATGGCCGTGGCGCTCAAGAAGCGCATCGCCGCGCTCAAGACGGTCGAGTCGGACGAGGAGAGCGACGAGATGGGCGACGTCGAGGACAGCGCGCCCGGCGCCATCCCCGAGGGCGAGAAGAAGACCAACCTCCTGCGCGACAAGGTCAAGGACGGCGCCGTCTTCCGCGAGGTCGTCCTCGGTGCCCTCAAGGACAAGAAGGCCAAGGAGGAGGCCGAGCAAGCCGAGAGGGAGCTGGTCGAGGAGGCGAAAAGGAAGGGGCAGTTCTGAGGAGGCAGCGGCGGCAGCAGGCATGTGGCGCGATTTCGATGATATTGGATGATATAGGCAGCGTGTTCTTTCAATTTCAATTTCCCATCACATGAGTGTTTATGTATCGCGCTCCTGTGCACAATGGTGTCTCCCACGTGTGAGTGCAGGCCTTAAAAATCCTCATCCCAGCCAAAACTTGACAGACAGGTAATAGAACATGTTGTTGGACAACGAGTGTATAGACTACCATGATAATTCGGCAAAAATAAAAGGACAAGCCAATCGTGTGCACAATGGGCAAAAGAGAGACAACTCGTGATCGAGTTGTAATGCTATTGCATTGGGGCGAACCGGGATCGAACCGGTGACCTTTCGATGATGAGACTGAGGTGTACTTCAGTCGAACGCGCTCCCAACTACGCCATCACCCCTGGGATTGATGACTTTGTCCCACCAATTGTGGCTCATATAGCAAGACAGTATGAGGTGAATCGACCTCTACTCACTGTTGTTGCATTTCTCCCCGTCCGTCACCCGTAATAACATCACAGAACCACACAAGACCTCAGTTTCCCAGGTCCGCGAGGGCAGCCTCTCGTAGCCTCTCATACCGCCCCGCATCGAATCTCTTCCTCCCACCTTCACGTCTTAGCCTCTCGCACTTGGACTTAATATCCACTGCTTTCGGCTCCTCATCGAGGCCGCTCGTCGGAGCAGCGTCGTCGTTCAACGCTGGCAGGTGTACCGTCACAATCTGCCGATGTAGCGCAGACAGCGTCGAAGCGTAGCGTTGCATCGCGTTCCGTCTCGCCTCCGCGTCCTCCACGGCGGACACTGTCGATCCAGGCGTGGCGATGCTCGCCAAGGGTAGACACAGAGGCTCTTGCTTGTCGTCATGTGCTGCCTCGCCGTATTCTGCTACCCCCAGTGTCGGCGAGTCGACCCTGACCAAGGTCTTTATTCTGTCTGTCTTGCCGGCGCTCTCCCCACTGCTCGTGACCGTCGGTGTTGGGGAGTTTGTTCTCGTAGAGACGTCGTCGTCGCCAGCGCTCAGGTCCGGCGTGCCCTCGTCGAGAGACCTGGCCTCGCTCTCCGACAAGGTCGCCGCCTGGAGGTAGTGCAGTCGTGCCTGGTCCCGGAGGGTGAGACGGTAGGACGAGGCGTGGTGTAGACTGCGGACCTGCATTTCGAGCGAGGTGGCCGCGTAGAAGTGTAGATACACAAGTTGTACTGCCTCGGCGGTTTTCTGCGTGCCTCCTTGTCAGCGGGACAGTGTCACTTGCTCAGGTACGGTAGGTACGCTGTCCAGGATGCCTCACCAGTGTGTTGGCGCCATCTAGTAGATCCTCGCATCTCGTTGCGCAAGAGCGGTACCGCCTGTTCCTGTACTCTCTCTTCACGTCGCCCAATGCCTTCTTCCACTCTGCCCTCGTACGTGGCCGTATCCCTGGCGCTTTCTTAACGCGCGTTGAGGCGTTGGCCATCTTGCTGCTGCTCGTGCTTGGGATCTTCAACCCCGCAAAGATGCCGTGGAGATCAATAGTCGAGGACGGCAGACCCAAGGGCATAATGGCGGTAGGGGAGGTTACTCCGACTTGACTTGCTCTGCGAAGTGTTTCTTGAGGCGTGGGTTTTCAACTTTGATGCCTTGTAGTACTTGTATGTGTGTACTTTATGAGGCAAACAAAAATTAATCCAAGTGAGGCGAAATGTGAGGGTAAACGGATTGTGACAAGATGCTGAGATATGAAACAGCAGAGGATCGGGATCCAGGGGGGCAAGGGTGAACATGCGCTTTGGTGCAGCAGATGTAAGGGATGCGGCCTGGGTTGGAGGGGCTTTCAACGACAGAGACATGCATGAGCCGAGACGCTCGGCATGTCGACACTGGGGCGAGAACGCCTGATTGCGTAGCCGGTCGAACAATTCAGCTTCTCTGACTGCGCGGGAGTTGGTAGAGCGCCCTGCCCTGCATTCGTCTCCCGCCGAGTGCTGGTGCTCTCCACTTGGCGTGCGCGGAGCGTTCACCGGCGCCGGGCACCAAATGACTGGATGATCAACGTGCTTTATTTCTTCTATCTTTGTATGCCATGCGGCTGTCACGACGCTGGCGCTGCCTCTGCGGCCGCGTCACCGTCCTGCTCACCCTTCTTGATGCCGTCCACCACCTTGAGACCCTCGGCCTGGACCGCCACCTGGTCGAGCTCCTTCTTCCGCTGCAACCTCACCTTCATCTCGGCGACAAAGTCCTGCTGCGAGACCAGGATGCCCTCCTTCTCGGGGTGATCTTTGCTGAGACCCAACTCCTTGATCTTGACCTGCTTGTTGGCCACCTCGTCCTCCCCCAGGAAGATGGCGAACGGCACGCCATTGTTGTCCGCGGCCTTGAACTGCGCAGGCATCCTGGGCTTGACCTTGTACATGAACTCGGCCTACAATCACGTTAGAAGAGATCCTCAAAGCACTTTTTCGTGCACGAGAACTCCACGTACCTTGATGCCCGCACTCCAGAGCTGAGCGCACACCTCCATGCGCTCCTTCAGGAAGCCATTGCCGCTCATGGCCATGACGTAGACGTCGACCTCGTTTTTCCGGACCTGCTCGGCCGTCTTGTTCTTCGCCATGCGCGCGCTCGTAATCGAGAAGATGCGGTCGACGCCAAACGAGATGCCGACGCAGGGGATCTGGGTCTTGCCAGAGAACATGCCGACGAGGTTGTCGTAACGCCCACCGGCGGCGACACTGCCAACACCGACAGTGGGGTCGTCCGACCTATCGTCGTCCTCGCTGTTGGCCTTGCTCTTCTTCTTCTGTTTCGGGGCGGCCGCCGCGCCCTCCTCGCCCGCCGTGACGGGGGCCTTTTCCGGGGCGGAGCCCTGTGTGACGACCTCGTAGATGAGGCCGGTGTAGTAGTCGAGACCGCGCGCCAGGCTCAAGTCAAAGGACACGCGCTCAAACGCATTGAAGGACTCGAGGTACTCAAACAGCAGACGGAGGTCGGCCATACCCTGCTTCATCGACTCGTTGGCCGACAGCTTCTCGTCCTGTTCCAGTTTCTCCAGCAGGTCGCGCTTGCCCTTGAGGACGACCCACTCGCCGATGCGATCGGCCACGTCCTCGGCCAGGCCCTTGTCGACGGTCATCTCCTTGCGCACCTCGGTCCACGGCAGCTTGTCGAGCTTGTCGACGGCCGAGGAGATGGTGCGGATCTTGTCCTCGGGGACGCCGCAGACCTGGAAGATGCCGTCGAGGATCTTGCGGTGGTTGAGCTTGATTGTGTACTCGCCGTTCCAGCCCAGGCCCTCAAAGACCTCGTTAATGACCCGGATGACCTCGGCGTCGGGCAGCATGGGGTCGTAGATGCCGGCAATGTCAAAGTCGCACTGGTAGAACTCGCGCATGCGGCCCTTTGTCATGGCGGGCTGGTCGCGGCGGTAGACCTTGGCAATGTGGTAGCGCTTGATGTTCTGGATGTCCTTGTTCATGGCGAGGAAGCGGGCAAAGGGCACGGTGAGGTCGTAGCGGAGGGAGGTGAGCTCGCCGCCCTGGTCGGCCAGGTCGTAGATGAGCTTGGAGTCCTCGCCATACTTGCCGGAGAGGATCTCCTTGAGCTCGAAGACGGGGGTGTCGATGGTCACGCCGCCGTGGCGCTTGAAGACGTCCGTGATGGTGCTGAAGATCTTGTCGCGGATGACCATGTCCTTGCCCTCCCCTGTGTGGTGTCAGCCGGGTACGAGAGAAGCAAGCCAAAAAAAAAAAATCTTGCTGTGCTTGCAGAGGATAGGATGCGTCACGGACAGTCCTTGGTGCCCTTTGGGGTCTTGAGCTCGAACTTGGGGGCCTTGGGCGCCATGTCGAATGCGCTCTGTGCAGCGTCGTCGTGGGCGATGCGATGATGGAGCGTCGTCGTGGAGAGGGGATGTCGACGTTGTCGTGGCAGGCTCGTCAAGGTGGTGGTTGTGGTGGCTGTTGTGCGTGGTCGCGATCGCGGGGCAGAAAGAAATGGAGGAGGACTCTGTGCAGTGGCAGCGGCAGATCTGCACAGGACTCTGCCCACAGGCGGCTTCATCCAGGCTCAAGGTTGGAGGGGTAAAATCGGGGTTCGAGGTCGACTGCTGCTGCTGCATGCATCGGCGCCGCCTATGCTACAGGCAATGTGCTCCAGTCCAGTCCGAGCCAGCAAAGCTTGGGCAGTTAATTAGTTGGGAGTTGGGACTCATCAGGAGCAGCGTGGCTCCAGTCCCACGACCACTAAACGCTGCGCTGTCCATCCGAAAGGGAAAAAGATTTCTGCGGGTCCGTCGCCGCAGGGGGTGCCTCAGGCGCTCTGTCTTTGCTGCATCTGTGAAGTTGATTGTGACGATCATCGAGCGCAAACAGCGACAACACAGAAGAGCTGGGTCTGACCAATATCTACCGGTGACTCATGAAATATGCTTCTTGGAAGATACTTTTGTTGTTACACACGGGGCGATGCGGCCTATTAATTGTCAAATGGATGAATCAGGGTTCTCCATATACTGAAGGCTTCAATTTAACTGACGTAGGTACTGCATATACATGGTGGACGAGCTAGAGGCTCACCGAGAAAGGGGTAAGCGAGAAGGACAATCGACAGCAAGTAAAGTCAACATCTCTCCCCTCGTACGGTAAGGTAATAAAGTCCATGAACATTTCAGCCTTCAGCCCTGTTCAAGAGAAGGCCCCACCAAGGTCCCCTACGAGTACATCATGGCCCGATGATAACCGTAACAGGATAAGGTAGCAGGCTATTGGCAATTGAGCAGCCCTTTGCCAACGCTTGTCGCGTTGAAGAGACCATCATTTGATCGACAATCCAGCATTCAGAGTCTACCGTCGTGCCCGGGGCGGGGCGTCGGGCTGTAGCCGGAACCCGTCAGCGTTGCGTTGCGAGCTGCTGTCGCCAGACTCGAGTTGTCCTTCGACTTGACCAGCCAAGTCAATTTATGCAGGTTAAAATCTGGTCTAAATACGGTTGCTGCCTTGTTCAAGGCTTCCACAGATGCGAGAAAGTGGCACGGCAGTAGTGGTCAGCTTTTGACTGAAGACTTTATCGAATCTACAGTCGGGACCGAAGCTCTTTATCTACTATCCGTACTTCGCTTGTTGATGTTGGGGTTGATCCCTGCTAATGAATCATGATAGTTGCGGGGGATTCTGACCCCTGGGATGGCATCTACGAGCACGTCTCATTTGATGCTCGTCGGATCTCGCATTGCAAACGTGCTACGTATGTACATACGTACTTTTAATGTATTTAAGATCACAGGGGTCCAAATCATCTTCCTACGCCTCTCGAACCAGGGCCTAGGCACCCGTCTTGGCACACCCTAGCTGCCTGCTCTGCCGCCAGCGTGACAACATTAAAGACTGGAGGCAACCCAGTGCCACACCTCCAACCGTCATCCATTCCCAAGGCCTTTCACGACCCTGCACCAGCTGCCACCATCCCCCTTCGACAACCGCCATGGCGGAGGAAAAGAGCGCCCAGTTGGGCAGCTCCTTGGAGAAACACGACATTCCTCTGCCCACAGCGACAACCACCGTGGGGCCTACCGCGGACTCGCCCGACGCGTCCAACCCGAATCCCGTCGTCCATGAGGATGAGGCGCGCAAGAAGAGCGCTCGCCCTGAGCGCACAGCGACCTTTCAGGACTATCTGGTGAGTCCAGGCCTCACTTGCTCATCAACTCTCGCCAAAGGATTGAGCTCACCCATCCCAGCGCATCTTTCAATATGCCACAAAGTGGGATTTCCTCGCCTACGCGGCGGGCTTCTTCTGCGCCATTGGCGCTGGTGTCACGATGCCCCTGATGAATGTCATCTTTGGTATGCCATGACCCGGCTGCGACGATGCTTTCCATCCGCACCACTGACACCAATGCGCAGGACGTTTTGTCGGTAATTTCAGCAGTTTCTCCATTGGTGATGGTCAAACGCCAGATGACTTTAAAGCCACAATCAACAGGCTCTCGTAGGCCTACCCTGTCTCCCTCGAGGCGACAATGATCGAGACTAATATCGAACAGCCTCTACATGTTTGCCCTGTTCATCGCTCGCTGGGGTGCCGGTTCCATCAACAAGTTCGCCTTTCGTATGATTGGCATTCGCCTGTCGTCGGCGATCCGTCTGCACTATCTCCAGAGGCTCTTCGGCCAGAGCATCCACGTCCTGGACTCCATGCCCCCCGGCTACGCCGTCAGCACCATCACGTCGACCAGCAACGTCCTCCAGCTGGGCATCTCGGAAAAGCTTGGGGTGTTCGTCGAGTTCACCTCGCTGATGATCGCTGCCATCATCGTAGCCTTCACCTGGAACTGGGAGCTCGCGCTGGTGACCTTCTCCGGCGTCGTCTTCATCGTCACGGCCGTCGGTGTCATCTTACCCTTGGTTCTCAAGGTCCATGCGAAGCAAGGCAGGGCGGACGCCAAGGCCGGTGCCGTTTCCAGTGAAGCTCTGGCGAGCATTCGCATGATCATGGCGAGCGGTGCTGAAGCCAGGACGTCAAAGAGATTCGCAGAGCACGTCGCCGAGGCGCGAAAGCAGGCATTGCGCTTGTCGCCCCTGATTTCGGTCCAGTTCGCCCTCGTCGTAAGTGGAAGTACAATGCACTCAAGCCATCTATCACTAACAATGCGCAGTTCTTTGGTGCATTCGCCTCTTTTGGCCTTGCCTTCTGGTACGGCACCAGGATGTACTCCCAGAACAAGATCGACAATCCTGGCGTCGTTATTGTGTCAGTACCCAAAGCTGCCACTGCTAGCTGGCAACTCACTAACGGGCTTTAGCGTTCTTCTATCCGTGATGATGATTGTCTTCTCGATGGAGCGCATCTCGACGCCACTCCTGGCTATCGGCAAGGCCAGCGTCGCCGCCTGCGAATTCTTCACTGTCATTGATGCACCACAGCCAAACAAGGGTCACCTCAAAGAGCCCGACGTGCATGCCGACGACGACCTTGTGTTGAGCAACGTGACCTTTGCCTACCCCAGCCGCCCGCACGTCAAGATTCTGGACGACCTGAATCTGACCTTGGAAGCCGGCAAGCTGACCGCCATCGTTGGTCCCTCTGGATCTGGAAAGAGTACCATTGTTGGCCTGATTGAGAGATGGTACACGCTGAGGGACCAGCACGTGATTGCAAAGGCGAAGGAACAGGAGAAGCAAAAGAAGAAGAAGAAGGCGAAGGAAGAGAGTGAGGACGACGATCCTACATCGATTGCCGAGGAGGAAGAGACCGGTCCGCCCATCGCCCTGAGCGGTACTGTCGAGACCAGCGGCCACAACCTGGACGAGATCGACCTCACCTGGTGGCGGTCACAGATCGGGCTCGTGCAGCAGGAGCCCTTCCTGTTCAACGACACAATCTACAAAAACGTTGCCAACGGCCTCAACGGCTCTCAGTGGGAGCACGAGCCCGAGGAGCGCAAAAGAGAACTGGTCAAGGAAGCATGCGTTGAAGCCTTTGCCGATGAATTCATCGACAAACTTCCGGACCGATACGACACCCTTGTCGGAGACAGTGGCGCAAGGCTGTCTGGCGGCCAGAGGCAGCGCATCGCCATCGCTCGGTCCATCGTCCGCAAACCCAAGATCCTCATCCTTGACGAGGCGACCAGCGCCATCGACGTACGTGGCGAGCGCATCGTGCAGGCCGCCCTCGACCGCGTTGCCAAGGGGCGCACTACCATCACGATTGCCCACCGTCTCTCGACTATCAAGAAGGCTGACCGCATCGTGGTACTGAAGAAGGGCAAGGTCGTGGAGAGCGGCACGCACGACAGTCTCATTGCCAGCGAGGGAGTGTACAGGGGCCTGGTCCAGGCTCAAGCTTTGTCGTTGGGCGAGCCCAGCGAAGCCGACGCAAAGACCGCCGAGGTCCATGATGACGACGATGAAGACTCGTTGACGCGCAAGAAGAGCGAAGCACAGTCCGCACTCGCCGAGCATGACGAAGAGGACAAGGCCAAGAACGCGAAGCAGCGTGGCCTGTTTAGCAGTTTCGGCCTCTTCTTCTGGGAGTCCAAGAATCTATGGCTGCTCCTGGCGCTGGTCGTCTTCTTCGCCGCCTGTGCGGGCGCGGCCATCCCCATCCAAGCCTGGCTGTTTGCGACGTCCATCGACCTCTTCAAGTACGGCAACCCCCCGTACCCACCAGGCAAGCTCATGGACGAGGCCAGCTTCTGGTCACTCATGTGGACCGTACTCGCCATCGGCGTCTGTCTCGCGTACCTGGGCACCCTGGCCGCGTCCACCCGCATTTCCGGCACCGTCAGGGCCAAGTATCAGCAGCAGTACTTTGACTCCATCCTGTTCCAAAAGGCAGCCTACTTTGATCACGAAGACCGATCGCACGGGACGCTCACCTCGCGCGTGGCCGATGACCCAAAGCAGCTCGAGGAGCTCATGGGGGCCAACATGTCCATGGTGTACATTGCCCTCTTCAACCTGACAGGCTCCGTCATCATCGCCCTCGTCTTTGCCTGGAAGCTGGCCCTCGTGGCCATCTGCGTCGTCCTCCCCATCACCCTGGCTTCCTCGTACTGGCGTTTTCGCTACGAGCTACAGTTTGCCAAGATGAACAACGATGTTTTCGCCGACAGTTCCCAGTTTGCGTCCGAATCCATCGGTGCCTTCCGCACCGTGACCTCCTTGACGCTCGAGGAGCCCATCTGCCGTCGTTTCGAGACGTTGTGTCGAGGCCACGTCGTCACGGCGTACAGGAAGGCTCGTTGGGTCAGCATCATCTTCGGCCTGGCCGACAGTTCGACAATGGCCTGCCAAGCGCTGCTGTTCTACTACGGTGGCCGGCTGCTGCTGCGCGGCGAGGTCGACCTGATCGCCTTCTTCGTCTGCCTCATGGCCGTCATGAACGCCGGCGAATCTGCGGGCAACAGCTTGAGCTTCGGCCCCAATGCCGCCTCGGTCACCGCGTCCGCCAACCGCATCCTCGACGCCCGAGAGTCCAGGCTCCGCGACGAACACACCGACGAGCAGGGCATCCCCGGGAGCGAGGGCGGTATGAAGATTGAGCTGCGCAACGTGGGATTCAAATACCCGTCGCGCGACGACCCTGTCTTCAAAGACCTCAGCCTGACCATTGAAAAGGGCCAGTTTGCCGCGCTCGTCGGCGCCTCGGGCTGCGGCAAGACGAGCATCATCTCGCTCCTGGAGCGCTTCTACGACGTTGACGCGGGCAAGATCCTCGTCAACGACGTGGACATTACCGACGTCAACATTTACGCATACCGGAAACATCTCTCCCTGGTGGCTCAGGAGCCTACTCTGTTCCAGGGCACCCTGCGCGACAACATCCTCCTGGGTGTCGACGCCGACTCCGTCACGGACGCGCAGCTTCACGCGGCCTGTCGCGACGCCTCCATCCACGACTTTATCGTGTCGCTGCCTGAAGGCTACAATACCAACATTGGCTCACGGGGTGTCTCTTTGTCCGGTGGCCAGAAGCAGCGTGTCTCCATCGCCCGCGCGCTGATCCGCAACCCGCAAATCCTGCTCCTCGACGAGGCCACATCCAGTCTCGACTCGGAGAGCGAGAAGCTCGTCCAGGCCGCGTTTGAAAAGGCAGGCAAGGGACGCACCATGGTCTGTGTGGCACATCGCCTGGCCACCGTGCAGAATGCTCATGTCATTTTCGTTCTCGGTGAGGGCGGCAAGCTGCTGGAGAAGGGGAACCACGTGGAGTTGTTGAAGAAGAAGGGTGTCTACTACCAAATGGTAAGTCGCCACCAGAACCCAGCCGACGCTCGCAGAATTCGTACTGACTTACCCCTTTTCAGTGTCAAAGTCAAGCACTCGATCGGTAGAGGAGTGTTTTGTAAAAAGAAAAGCT
Source organism: Emericellopsis atlantica (assembly GCF_019669845.1). Classification (NCBI taxonomy): domain Eukaryota; kingdom Fungi; phylum Ascomycota; class Sordariomycetes; order Hypocreales; family Bionectriaceae; genus Emericellopsis; species Emericellopsis atlantica. The sequence goes on along the minus strand of NW_025764746.1, from coordinate 26,294 downwards.
CGCATTGTTTGGCGTAATGGTTGGGAAATCTACTTCACTCCCAGAGATGAGTGCATCATTTGTACAATCACACACTGCTCTAAGAAATACAATCCGATTTCTACGTCTTTCCAACAACAAGAAAGCCCTCTATGGTCTATCTGCGCCCTCTATACCTTATTCTGTCTATGCCCATGCCTCGTCTAGCGCTTTGAGACAATCGTCTGCATGTGTCATGACAAAATCATGGCCTCCCGGTAGCACCCTCCAGAACACCTTGTCCTCGCCGCCGATCAACGGCAACCCGGTCCTCGTGTAATCAGCCTCATCAATAATCTCGTCTCCCTTGGCCAGTAGCACCACCGTGGTCCCCTTCTTCCTCTCACCCAGCTTCGCCCAGACCTCATGTTGGTCGGTCAGCGGCGCGTATCGAATGCATGACATGAACGCGGGCACGAAACCACGGTGATGCTCCACCATCCAGCGCACGTAGTGCAGGACCTTGTGTTCCATGGGCGTGGCACGCACTCCCTCTGCGGGATCCGCCGCCTCGGCCGCCGCCACCTCGACTTCCTTGACCTCGGGGAACTTCTTCTTGCGCGCAATCGGCTGCTGCAGCCTCTTGCTGGTCATCCAGGCCACCAGCGTCTCGGGCACGAAGCCGCTCTTGAAGGCAAACTGCGTCACGGCACCAAAGAGCTCCGCCCGGATCAGCCCAGCCGGCGCCAACAGGACCAGCGAGTCGACCAGGTTGGGGAACGCCGCCGCAAACTGCACCGCAATGCCGCCGCCGAGTGAGTACCCCACGACCTTGAGGCGCGCGCTCTTGCCGGTCCAGCTCAGATCCGACGACGCCAGCACGAGCAGCATCTGCGTGATGTACAGCCGTTCGTCGTGCGGTAAATCTCCCACGCCATCCGTGAACCCCCTGCCAAACAGATCGTACAGCAAGACGCGATAACCGCGCTTTACGAGACCGTGCGCAATGGGCGAGAGCGTTACGCACGACGTCGATATGCCGTGGACAAAGAGAACCTTTTCCCCATCTTCGGGGCCAAACTCGTACGCGCGGATCCTGCCATAGGGCGTGTCCACGTCACGGGCGCCGGGGAACTGGTCGGGCTGGTAGACAAGGGACTTGAGGGACTCTGCGGGGAGATGGGGAAGCGCGGTCTTGAGTGGGTTGGGGAGAATCTTCTCGCGTCGAGGCCAGAGGGTCGTCTTGCCGACGAGGAGGAGGGTAGTCGTCGCGAGGGCGGTGACGGTCACGGTGACGAGGAGCGTGGTGGAGGCGGCGGGGGATTCCATGGCTGCGTGCCTGAAGGAGGGGCCTCAGCTCAAAGGGGACTAAGGATGAGGTCAAGATCACGAAAGAATTGTGGACGAGGTGGAGGAATTGTGAGGAATTGGGTTTCCGCGTTATTTTCTCCAGGACGGCGCCGCGTCACGGTACCTGAACTAGACCACGCCTCGAGGTCATCGGGCAGGCACGAACGAAGGACGGACGGGTCGTGCCTGCCACGTGCCGGAGCATCCGATTGCGCAGCGTCCCCCGTCCAGTCGAGCATCCCCGTATTCATGAATCAGTCATCATATTCATCATCAATTCTCAGCACAAACAAGGCACAGGTCGCACGCAATACATTATTTACATGAGCTCTATCGTACAGGTAGCTTTTGTCTGTTCGGCCGTTAGGGGGGTATCTCGTCGTGAAAGTAGTAGCATAGTAGTGCTTGCTGTCGCTCATTCATCACCACCATTCCGCTCTCAAGCTGAACCCAGCCCAACGGCCCAAGCAGCGTCTCCCAGCTGCTTGACCAGCGTGCAAAGATTCTCCACCATGGGCGGCAGGCTCTCGCATCCGTCGTTCATGTTGCTGCGCAGAACCTCCTGGGTGATCGCCATGCAAGCGCGCGGATCGTCCAGACTGGACTCGGATGCGCTCTCGCCATTCGTCGGTCCGCGGATGGCTGGCCGACCTTGACCAAAGCCAACAAATCTTTGAATGGGCATGGTATCGGTGCCATCCAAGTACACGGGGTCAGAAGACTGGTACAGCGGTGGCAGAGCGGGAGGGCCCTTGTTGTTGGCCTTGTTGATGACACCATACGCCCACAGAGCTAGAGCGGCCTGCTGCACCGCCACCGCACAAAAGTCTTTCAATTGACCAGGCGCGACGGCCTTTGCGTATCGGAGAATCTGGCTTGCGCACGAAACAGCCGACCGGGCTTCGGAGCTGGATGCCCACTGCTGCAGCACGGGATAGGTGCGCCGCGCTTGGTCCTCTCCCTCTTTTCCAGCGAAGAGCTGCAGGTCGTCGAGTGAAACGTGCAAGCTCATGATGAGAAAGCTGAGTACCATGTGCTCTTCAGAAGTCACGTCCGGCCATTCCTGTGCAAGCAGCTGGAAGCTCTGTAGGTCCTTCAAGAGCTCTTGGTGACGGGATCCGAGCAGAAGATTCTGGTTCCCTCCCACGCTGCCGTTGTTGGAGCGGGCTTTGTGGATGGCGCTCAGCCGCCGATACTCGAGTATCAGAGCCCAGAAGCCATGCAAGTAGATCGAAACGGACGCTTGCACGTCCAAGCGCTGCATGTTGCCTGACAGTTGATGTATGTCGTAAAATAGGTCGCCCATTGAGGGAAGGGGGCGGCCTCGATCAGCATGGCGCTGCAGATACTCGGCCTTCCACTCAAGCGCGCTGCCGGCCATCCAGAGCTCCTTTGGTTCGGGCAGGGGCAGCGTCAGCTCCGCGTATGAGATGGCCTGGTTGGTCAAAGTCGCCATGGAACACTGCGCATCGCGAAGCAGGCAGTGGAAGACCAGACTACTCAAGTCAGTCCTGAACACAGCCGTCCATGGGTTGATGGCTATACATACCGCTTCCATCGCTCCCGTTCCACCCAAAGCCTCCACTTGGCTTCTAGCTCAGCGCCATCATCCGAGGGATCGACTGCCACATGCGGATAAGAGGAACGTAAGAACTTATTGCGATATCGCAGGAGCTGGTTATTGGTCAGATGTCTGTGTCTGGCCGCGGGCACATGCTCTACTCACCGTGACGGGGATCGCAAGTTGACTTTGGGCTAGTTCCATTCTCCTCCGGTTGCCGCTCCACAGGCCAATTTCTTGTGCTAGAAGCAGCGCTTGGACGAGCCCAATATCGCGAGCGGTGGGGGTGTTGTCCTCAAACTGCCACTTGTCAGTATCTACAGGAGACAGATGTGCTCGGGTGAGGAGCGTGCATACTTGGGTCGGGAGGGTGGCGCCTGTTCCTGTCAGCATATGTTCGATCCCCGTACTCTGGGATTCAGTTGACTTACGAGCCGCATCTTGTAGGATGAACCCGAGTTTTCGCAGTGTCGACATGGACGACTGGGCCGCACCAGCAGCAGCGGCCATGGCGACCCATTCCGTTGATTGTCCGTCAAGACGGAAAGTTGGGAAATGGATCCACTGTGAAGCCTGATTTGCCATGGACAGCAGAAAGTTCTGGACAAGCACATCCATCACCTCCACAGAGGGAAACGAGGAGGCCACTCGCATGGCACTGGAGCCTGGCCGGCATGTACTGAGGACCATTGCGAGCACACGGTCTCGAGCTGAAGGCTCAAGCCTCTCCGGTGTGATCCTGTCGATGCGATCACGCATGTCAGGCGTGCTGGCCGGACTCGCAGCTGTCCCACTGTTGCGGCTCTTGCCGTTGTTGGCTGGCGTCCAGGTCGAGTTCGTCCACATTTTCACCAAGTCCTGGCGCACTTGCGCCATGTCTGTGGAGCCGTCACGGATGTGCCCGCCTGGCGCCAACCTTATCCCCTGAGACAACGATTGGTGACCGTCCACGTTCCAGTGGTCCAGCAAGCCAAGATCATCCTCGTTGAGATCAAGATTGCCCTGGTCACAAAAGTCAAGCAGAGTCAGACCTTGGACGGGTCCGGAGCGTGTCGTCTCGGCCGAGTTCTCATGGACAACATCTCGTAGGAACTCGGAGAAGGGGAGACGACTGGGGTCCATCGCACTAGTGGCTGGCTGCAACTCGGATAAAGGGTCAATCGGGGCTCCTATAGATCGGGGTCTGGTTAGCTGAGGGCTCTGATATCCGTGTGCGTGTCCGCAACCTGCCTTTTTCCGCATAAGTCTCTGGTGTCAGCAGCTGACTAGGCTCATGACTCGAAAATCTGGCTTGGAAGGAAGGAAGAGGGGTGACAGAACTGCCAAGTCGGTCATTGCTGTAGCGATGTTGACTGTGGTGGCGGTGGTGCTGTCGCTGATTATTGTGGTGCAGCGGAGCCAGCTCATGCATTGATTGAGGCGCAGTTGTCGGCAGAGGGCGGGGTTGAGCTTGGTGGTTGGAGAAGGACATGGATCCCGGCGAGTGGGATTCTTCTCGCGATGTGGTGGTCGTCGACTGGGCCGGTCCATTGTTGTTGATAGAAGCCGCCGCTGTCGTACGCCTTGCCGCCACGTCCTCCTTTTCCTGCTCATTGTCGTCCTTGCTGCTGCCCTGCGCAGAGGAATGTGCGTTGGCCGAGAAATGCATCAGATGCATGGCCGCCGTCGACGGCGCTTCGGTTGACACGCACTCGAGCTTGCGCGTGACACAGCGCTTGCAAGGCTTTGTGTCGTCGCATTTCACACGAGCCACGGCGCAAGAGCGACAGGCGTGGGACACCCGGCCGGCACCAGGGGAGTTCGTAGTACGTCGGCGCTTCTTGGGCGAGTCGTTGTCATGGTTGGCCACATGGCGTCGCAGCAAGTCTTTGCGGGCAAAGGATTTCTGGCAGATGTCGCATACGAATCGACGGCCGAGAGTGTGCGTCTGAACATGACGCACGAGGTGCTCTGGTCGAGAGTATGAACGACCGCAGTCTCGGCATGCGTACAGATTGGTGCCGCGATGATTCGTCTGCGGGTTTGCCGGGGGAGGGTTGTTTTTCGCAGTATTATCAATTGTGTCGCGATTCGAATTGACAGCCGGGGCCGAAGTCGCAGTCAAGGCCGGAGATGAAGGTGACGCGGCCCTATGACCCGGCTGGTGGCGAGCGTCCGTCGAGCCATGGCTGAGTGTGCGAAGATGCCCAACTTGCGCAACTGTCGCCGGCTCTTTCAATGGTGGGCTCAGCGTGGGCGAATGCACAGATGAGGCCGTGGGCGCAGTGGGAGGCGCCAGTCGTACCTGTAGGGTTGAGCTTGAGCCCGACGGCACTGGTGGCGGCAGCGATACTGGTGGGACTGTGTGATTACGCGTATTGGGACTGACAGAGGCGCCAACCCTGGACACGTTCCTGGACTGCTGCTGCGATTGCGGATGCGCCTGTGGTGAATGTTGCTGACTAGCATACGAAGAAGGAGAGGCTGGATAAAGATCACGTCCAGATGCTGGCCGGGGAGGGTCGAGGATATGGGACAGTGGCCCGGCCATGGTTCCAGAATTGCCGATTGTCCGTCTGGGTGGGAGTCGAGAAGACGTCCAACAAGTCCAGCGCCCGCCCCAACTCAACAAGCCACCAGAAGTCTTCCACAACTACCAAACCCGCCTGGACGACTCGCGCAGCGCAAGGTGGTTCACAGACAGCAGTGGGCCCAGCAGAGGCGTCGCATACAAGAGCGACATGGGCGGCGCAGAGGCAGTGCAGCAAGAGCTTCCTGTCGAATGCGCGTATCGCTCCAGTCGCTGGTCGGCGAGCTGGTTGACTGTATGTAGGTGCGGGTGCGGGTGCGGGTGTGGAGGCTGATCCCGTTGAGCCAAACTGGTGTAACTTGGTCGGCAGAGTCAGCCGCGTTGAGGATAGGAAGATGAAGAAGGCGTACGCACGTACGCAGCAGATCCGCAAGATTGGAAGAGAAAGTCAACTTGGGGCTGGGAGGACTGGACCCCGACAGTCAAGGCCAAGGGGGGTCCGGTCCGTCAGTGCATATTCGAGGCGCTCCGAGGTGGGCTGTCGTCGTAAGCTCTTTTTCTGCACCGCGGCGGCGCTCAAGCAAATCATCGATGCATCCTGGGCCGGCAGGCCTCGTCATGGCTCAGGCTGGGCGCCGGAGAATAGCAACAAGGTTTTAATTAAGGATACGTTAAGGTACGAAGATGGTGTCTGAGATCTGCTTTACCCCTGAATACGTGTATTCGTACAAATAAGGTCCTGCTGCGTCTTGTTCCTGCCCACGCTGCTCTGCTTGCTCGCTCTTGCCTCTTTCCTCTCTCTCACCCATCCGCGCGTCCGGCTCGGGTGCACACAATAATGAGTGGGCGACTTCCGGCAGTCAGGTCCATATCGATAAGCATCAGCCGCGCAAGCTTAGAGGTACCTTGGGTGGATGCGATAATCACCTGAACCGTGCCTTCCTGTTGAGTTGAGCTTCTTTCTCCTCATGGAATACGCGTACTGCCCGACACCGCACTTGCCCCCCTCCTCTCGCCCAGCTCGTAACTGGGGCAAGAAGAGCATCGCCAGTCATTTGTAATTCTCTGTATCCCCCCCCGATCATCACTGGCGTCACGGAAGGAGGGTTGCGCGTACCATCTCTTGGCGGACCCTCCCGACCTCCAGTCGCTCCAGGCCGGTACTCCGGTCAAGTCAACGGCGCTTGTCAGTCGTCACTGTCGCTGAAACTCCAGCAAGCAACGAAAACAGGATGCTCTAACCATTTCCACCCCGTCCGAGGGTCTGCGTGCGATCTGTCGCCTACTCGTCCCCGAATTGCGCCCTCGCGAGGATTATTATTCATAGGCAATTGCTTGCCTTTCCTGCTTTCGCTTGGCAATGGCACCTTCGGAATGAGGGGGTCTGCCTGCGCCCGGCTCCGATACCATCATATCCGTGCCACTTCCACGTATTTTACGTACTACGTACGTGCATGATTCAAACTTGTAGGTCAGTCAGTGCATCCAGCGGCAACCGCCGGCCCCAATGCCTCGCAATTTCGATGCCCAAAGTGCTGTGGATGATCAAGCGGCACCTCCTGCGGTGGGTTCTGCCTGTGGTACCTTTGATGTGCCAAGATCACAGGCACAAGCTGCCAAGCTCCTTCGTGAGAATCGATCCGCCATGAAATGCCACGCGTCCCCGGTTCGGCCACTTGACGCCCTGCCATCAAAACGATGACCATGTGTGCGCGAGCCTTTGTATCAGCGTCGAAGAGGAATGGCTGTTGCTCCGCGCTGCCATTTCAGCTCTCTTGAGCAATGGCACGAATCGTCAGCCCTACGACAAACTCGGAGGCGGTTGCTGGGTTTCTGCGTGCGCTGGCGAGTGACTTGCGGCGAAACGAGTACGCGTGTCCTTCGGCAGGGTCCAAGCCGCAATCTTGGCATGGACAATGTCAGCATGCGATATCGCAGCATTCTGACAGTACACCAACAAGGCTATTCTACGATAATCGTTTTCAATCCCGCCAATACGGCAATTACGTGCCGTACATGGGCAATGTTTGCGAGTCGATTCAGAGAGGTTGCTTGCTTTTTCCAGAACATGGCCAGGCGCTAATTATCTATTTGTTCGGGTCACTGAACTTGAGTATATGACGCGATCTAATGGATTGGACGCGCTACGTAGCACGATTGACACTACTACGTGTCATCCATGTTCCTCGCAGTCACAGAGACAGGCCGCCGTCAATCACAGCATTGGCACCAGTGACACTCTTGGATCTGACGAAGCACAGCACCTGCTCAGCCACGTCTTCGACCGTCACCAAACGCTTGAGCGGCGTCCTTTCTCGCGTCGCTTCGGGTACGTGTTCGGGGAAAACCGTCTTAGCCCAGTCCTAAGACTTGTCAGCGATTGTATCCGAGACATGTTCGGCTTGGGACCCACGGTCAACATCAAACCAGGCGAGACGCTGTTGACTCGAATGTTGGGACCAGCACTTTTGGCCAAACCCTTGATGAGGTGTAGCTGCGCTGCCTTGGAGATACTGTACGCCTGCGGCACCCAGCCGTCAGTGTGAGTCCGTCTGGCAAATAAGCTCCATGACTTACAAGTGAGCTCCCGCTCACAGTCACTCCAGCCAACGAAGCAGTGGCAATGAAGCAGCCCGATGTCTTATCCAGATGACTCTTGGATGCATGCATCAGGAACAGATGCGACTTGACGTTCATATTGTAGCACCTGTCCCAATCGTCTTCGACAACATTGTCGTCCAGGTTGGTGATGTCCCTGTAGTTCGTCCAACCGCCGTTTGAGAAGACTACATCCAAACGCCCAAAATGGTCGACAGTAGCATCTACCAACTTGTAGATGGCGTCGCGGTCTGCCAGGTCGGCACGAAGCGCTATGAAATCATTGGCTTCTGCATCTTCTGTCGAGGACCGTAGTTGCTGCACTAGATCGTTTGCACGCGCCTCGTTATTGTTGAAATTCACGGCCACACGAAAGCCACTCCTTGCGAAAAGCTTGGCAGTAGCAGCTCCCAGTCCTGCAGAGCCAGCCGTAATTAACGCGACAGGCTTTGCACTCATGTTTAGCAGCGACAGGCTGGTGTGTGATCAGGATATACGGACTAGTAGCGTGACAGCAGTGAACAGCTCTCGAGGTTACGTTTAATGCCAATGCGGGGTAAATAAGCCCTCTTGGAGTAATTCTTTCTAGAAGGAAGTGAAAGTCCCTTACCAGTGGACGAGTGCTACTTTTCAGGCACCGTGCCATAAGTACGTAGTAGGTCAAGACACAGGGTAGTCAGCAGTTCGCTGCTGAAGTTGGCTGGCAGCAATCGCAAGCAGCGAGCGACGTTGTTCCAGCATCTTGGGATACATAAATGTCCAGGTCAGTTGGCGACATAACTTTTGAAATTACGGCATGTTCCACTTTTCCCATTGCAGTGCGCTTACCAGTCTTTCAAATGTCTTTTGAAAACCAACGCATTGTACTGCAATGGTATAAAATGACTAATCAGAGACGTAGCGTGATCAGGTCCGGGCTGTCAAAAGTGGATCCCGATAAGCTTCCCCATCTACCGATAAGAAAGTCCATGCTCCATGATCCCTGTCTGTGACTTATCGACGACGCAACCTGGATCGCGTGTTCCAGCTTCCCCTCGCACGACGCACGAGTGCATATCTGGAATCATTTCTTTCGCCGTCCGAATCGCATGCTACGGTGCGGCTCAACCCGTTGACAGCGTCCATGATGCAGCATGACTAGACCCTACCTGACCTAGACTAGCCGAAGGTAAGACGGATGGTGCGAGTCAACCACCCCCCAAGGTGCTAATAAGCGTGTCGCAGAGTGACTTAAGGGCGCAACTTTGGGCTCATCGAGACCCTCGCACCTATTGCCCACGTGCGCATGTTCTCTTTTTCATCTTTTCCTTTCATAATCACAGCGACTGCCTGATTATTCCCTCTTTTTCTTGTTAAAGAAGCCAGCTTCTTCGAATGCACTACGATGGCAAGCTCCCAGCCGGATGCAGCAGGCCCCGCCACCGACCTCGCCGACGACGCACCCAGCCATCGCCCTGATAGCATATACTCCGATTCCGTCGCCTCTTCCGCATCTGGGAGATCTCCTGGCCGCCAGAGCTGTCCGTGGAGAACCCAAGACTTCCACGACCAAGAGTGCTCACGATACTTCGACTGTCCGTCCCACACCCTTGAACGATCTCGCTCGAGCCCGACCGATCGTCACGCGGACCGCCCGCCCAACCTGGACCTGGAAGATCTGGGAATGGCGAGCCGACCAGGCGAAGCTACACAGAACGAGCAAACAACGCCTGCGATCGCACCGCGCGACCGTCCGCTTCCGCCCCAACCTACGGAAGACGAGGCGCAGTCGGACGACGAAGGGTCGGCACGGCCAGATGAACGCATGGCTTCCTTTGCTCGCAGACCTAGCCAGGCATCCGCCAGTCGACTACCGCCATCGCCTGGTACGCCGGGGCGCTATGAGTTCCGGCCTGGCGCGGAAAGACCTTTGATCCCCTTGGGCCATGGACCTCTTCCAGCGTTGCCCCATAACCGTTCGAGACCGCACACGGGCGGTCGAAGATCTTCCGAATACATTGCTCCGAGATGGCAGCCGGATGCGGAGGTAACGTACTGCCCAATCTGCCAGACGCAGTTCAGCTTCTTTGTGCGGAAGCACCATTGCAGGTAAGGCACCGGAGGCTTGTTGTCCAAGCCGGACATTCGCTGACTCGGGTGGACAAAAGGAAATGCGGAAGGGTCGTGTGCAACGCTTGCTCACCTCATCGGATCATCATACCTCATCAGTTCATTGTGAGGCCACCGGGGTACGAGCTTCCTCCGGAGAGCTTGCTCATGGATCAACTCGGAATTGGGTATGTTGATGTTCATGGGTCTGGAGGTGAAAGGGTCAGACTCTGCAATCCATGCGTCCCAGACCCGAACGTGGCGCCGCCTCAGAATGCCTCGGGTCCTTTGTCGCCGACCTCGCCTGGCTCGGCTCGCGTGCCACATCAGCGATCTCGAAGTAGTATTGGAGATGCGTATGGTGCGGCGACTGCCTCTCACAGGTACGGCGTTGTTTTTGCCAGTGGTCAGCAGAACGACGTGTTTCAAAGTTCTGCGCCGAGACACAGAAGTGTCACAATGGTACGTAGTATAATGTGGTGTTTGCTTTCCAATACGCCGGTGCTAACTCGTTGCAGAGTCCGGGAGCTCACGCCATGCCTCACCAGTCATCACGAGCGCGGCCGGGCCCATCCACGTACTACCCTGGTGTCCATGCCCGATACTCAACCAGCGCTTCGAGCTCATCTGCACCCTTTTATCCTGCGCGCTACAGCTCCATTAGCCAAGGACCGGCCTCACCACGCCATCGAAACCTGCCACCAACTCCTCAGATCGCAGAGGAAGACGAGTGTCCCATATGCCACCGCGAGTTGCCTCGGCGGACACTCCCAGACTTTGCCACTCTGCGAGAAGAGCACATCAATGCGTGCATCCAGTCGCACAGCACGTACGGCAGCCCACTGCCGAGGGCAGAAGGCGACACACGCGAGCAGCCCGCGGTCGCACCCAGGAGGACTGGCATGTACACGTACCCAGCAACCGAGAAGGACTGCATCGATGATGCCGAATGCACCATATGCTTGGAGGAGTTTGCGGTCGGCGTGCCAATGGCACGACTGGAGTGTCTCTGCCGTTTTCATCGTTCTTGCATCACCGCGTGGTTCGTCAACCATCCAGGGAGGTGCCCGGTGCACCAGCATGACGGTTTTGGATATTAGCGCTGCATCTGCGACTGTCAACATAGCATGGACGGTTAGTCATGGAATTCTTTCTGTTTCGGCGCAACGGGGAGTCTGTGGTATGCTTTTCGGGGGCATGAGGAGCTGGCATACACTCCCCTCACTCTCCCAGTATCTGGTACCAGGGAAACGAGACGCGATAGTCGCCCTACCTTGATTCTTTAGTAGCTCAGCATATCATTACTTCTTTTCTCTGTTTGGAACGATGTAGCGATAGCAATTATGACCTTAAATTCTCACTTCCAAGCAGCGCTACGTATGAGACTGGCAAGCTGACTTTTACATAGGGTATTAATAGTCGCAGAGACGCTACAACCGATACTTACAACTTTGTATTGGCGAGGGCTGCGAATATACAGCGCCCCATGTTGAATGACAAAGACACGCCAACATGAAGCCTGTATGCCCCCTGTACTCTGTCGCGAAACTGGAGATGATGGCGCCCGCAGCTTGGACCAGGAGGCACAAATGGCCAAATCAAAGTGCACGGCTACTCTGGTCTCAACAGAAATGCTCAGCTGTGAAACCTTCATGTTTCGTGAGACCTGGCCAAATGTCTAATTGCGATCCATTACTGTTATTAGCTGCCGAATGCCTACCCTAGATACTTAACTTGGCTGCAATGGAGGCCGCCAGCCGAGGGCGACACTTTGGTTTTGCAAGTTGGTGTCATTCTCGACTTTGATCATTTACCAGCGTATCCATAATAGCTCATGCAGATCGATCTTTAGCAAGCCCCGCCGCAACCTTGGCCCTTTGAAGATGGGCCGCTGGTTGGCGCAAGGATCAACAGGGCGGGTGGGGAGATGGGGATGGTGAGAGATACCTCGTCATCAGGCGTGGCCTGTGTGCCGTGAAAGGTACCATTCAAACCCCAGCCACCAATGATGAGGGTCAATTCTGGGCATTACGTCGCCCTCTCAGCTGGGCAGCTGGGCAGGGGCCTGACAATCAGTCACCATTATCCGGTTCAGCATCCAATCCAGTCCAGCCCGATCCAGTCCATTTCCCTTCGCCTCAACCACACTCTCTGTCGTCCGACGCTTCAATTCTCCTTTGTCCTCTATTCTGCCCCCCATCTGCTCGCGGCAAGCTAGTCTAGTAGGTTGGAAGGGAATCTTCCTGCTCCAGCCGCACTTCCACTAGTAGGCTCCCGCTCCCTACTACTGGTAAGCTAAGGCAGCTTGCCTTCCCTCCATCAGCTCCAGCCTTCCTCTCCACCTGTCGTCGACAGCCATTTCATATTGCCCTCCCTCCATCCCTCGACGGGCGTCGAACTTGACCTTTACCAGCCGACCCGGGCCTGCGCGCTATATTTCCCGCTTCTCGACGCGCCTACTCCGCATCTCCAACAACAATTCGACTCGCGCCCTGCCAACCTCTCGCCATTCCGGACCCCTCACCCAGCCAGTAGCTCTCGACAAGCTAGCTACTTGGTCTTGACAGCACATGCGCGACAGCTGCTGAGCACCGCGCACCGACCCAATCGGCCTTGGGTACAACATCCACTGGCACCTATTGCCTCTGCGAAGATTAGAAACCGCAGCCATGGCGTCACGCGAAGCTGCGGAGCTCAAAACCGAGGGCGTGATTGAGGCGGCGGACAACCCTGAGAGCAGTGTCACCGCAGACGACGCGCAAAAGGAGATGGTCGCACAGTCGAAGAATGCGGGCGTGCCTGCATTCACCTTTGACCCGGATGCCTCGCCCGAGGAGAAGCGCCGCCAAGCGGAAGCTGTGAGTAGACCTCGGTGACTCGCCTCCGAGTACGCATTTCTCGAATCCGGACTGACAAGATGGATCTAGGCCGTCCCTCCCGAGCTCCGGAAGCACAACAAGGCGACCGCTATCGTTTCCGACATTGATGATGGCACTGGGCCCGACGAAGACCTGCCCGAAGCGGGCATGGGAGGTGCCATTGACGTTGCGAAGGATGCATCTGGCAACAAGGTAGCAGAGGTAGACCCAGAAGCGAGTGAACCTCCCTTTTCGCGGACAGGCTGGGCCCCAAAGTTTGGTGCCATTGGTGAAAAGATCACCGACGGCGAGAGCTTGCTGGACCATGCCACTTGGGTCGAAGGCAGGCTCCCAGATCACCTCTATGGTGGTAAGTATTTACCCAGCGCTCTTGAATTGCCCACGCGCCTCTTCTCACACCTTTTCAGATTGGTACCACAACTGCGCCGTGATTGTCTTTGCGTGCGTATTCTCATGGCTAATTGCCGTACTCGGCGGTGGCCTGGGTTGGGTCCTCATCATCATGGTTACCTGCTCAGTGTACTACAGGACCTCGTTGCGGCGTGTGCGCCGAAACTTCCGCGATGACATTCGACGCGAGATGGCCATGAAGAAGCTGGAAGACGACAACGAGTCGCTGGAATGGATCAACTCGTTCCTCGTCAAGTTCTGGCCCATTTACCAGCCTGTGCTGGCGCAAACCGTCATCAACTCGGTCGACCAGGTCCTTAGCACCGCCACGCCATCTTTCCTCGACAGCTTGAAGCTCAAGACATTCACGCTCGGAACCAAACCCCCGCGCATGGAGCATGTCAAGACATACCCCAAGACAGAAGATAACATTGTGCTCATGGACTGGAAGTTCAGCTTCACCCCCAACGACACCGCCGACATGACTGCTCGCCAGCTCACCAACAAGATCAACCCCAAGGTTGTCCTGGAAATCCGTGTTGGCAAGGCAATGATCAGCAAGGGACTGGACGTGATCGTGGAGGACATGGCGTTTTCCGGCATCATGAGGCTAAAGGTCAAGCTCCAGATTCCGTTCCCGCACATTGAGCGAGTCGAAATGTGCTTCCTCGAGCGACCCATGATCGATTATGTCTGTAAGCCTTTGGGTGGTGATACCCTCGGTTTTGACATCAACTTCATCCCTGGTCTGGAGAGCTTTATCCAGGAGCAGATTCATGGTAACCTCGCGCCCATGATGTATGCGCCCAAGACTTTCCCCATCGAAGTGGCCAAAATGTTGGCAGGCTCGCCCGTGGACCAAGCTGTCGGTGTACTGGCTGTCACACTCCACGGTGCCCACGGCCTCAAAAACACAGACAACTTCGCCGGCACCGTCGATCCATACGCCTGCATCACGGTCAATCAACGCGCTGAACTCGCCCGGACCAAGACGATTGAAGACAACGCTAACCCCCGCTGGAACGAAACTCACTACATCATTATCAATTCTTTCACCGAGTCTCTCGATATCCAGGTGTTCGACAAGAACGAGTTCCGCAAATCCAAGATGCTCGGTGTTGCTTCGTTCCGCTTGGAGAACCTCGAGGAACTGCATGTGCATGAGAACGAACGTCTCGAAGTGATTGCAGATGGCAAGGCTCGCGGAACCGTATCAGCTGACTTTCGTTTCTTCCCGGTCTTGGAGACGACCAAGAATGAGGACGGTGTCGAGGAGCCTCCGCCAGAGTCCAACCAGGGCATTCTCCGTTTCAGCGTGCAGCAGGCCAAGGATCTGGACGGCACCAAGAGTCTGGTCGGACAACTCAACCCCTATGCCACCATGTTCCTCAACGGCAAGCAGATCCACCAGACGAAGAAGCTCAAACGAACAAACAACCCCATCTGGGATAATGGCTCCCGGGAGATCCTCATCACTGATCGCAAGAAGGCCAAGCTCGGTGTTACGGTCAAGGATGATCGGGATCTCGCTGGCGACCAGGTGCTTGGCAAGTACCAGATCAAGCTTGATGATATGCTTGAGTGCATGGAGCAAGGAAAGGAATGGTACCATTTGGCTGGCGCTTCCACCGGCCGTGTGCACATGACCGCTCAGTGGCGACCTGTGGCCATATCAGGAGTCGTTGGCACCGGCGGATACTCTACCCCCATTGGCGTCATGCGATTTCACTTCAAGAAGGCCAACGATCTGCGCAACTTTGAGGCTTTTGGCAAATCCGACCCTTACACTCGCGTGCTGCTGTCCGGTATCGAGAAGGCCAGGACCGTGACTTTCCGCAATGACCTCAACCCCGAGTGGGACGAGGTCCTTTACGTGCCCATTCATTCACCCCGCGACAAGCTTACATTGGAAGTCATGGACACCGAGAAGATGGGCAAGGACCGCAGTTTGGGCTTGGTGGAGCTCTTTGCGGGTGATTACGTCAAAGAGGAGAATGGCGAATACCTCGTCCACGACCAGAAGAAGCTGCGCGCGGACGGTCTTCTTCTCCACGGGAAGGGTATGCCCAAGGGTACTCTGACCTACACCGCGGCCTTCTACCCAACCCTGAACATTGCCGACCCCGAGGAAGACGAAGAAGAGGCTGCCGAGGCGAAACCTAGGCCCTCATCGGACGAGGTCAGCGAGAAGCCGAGAATGTCCAGCGACCGGGCCAGCAACGCCGGCAAGTTCAAGGCGAGCCTCGCCAAGCCAAGCTCAGAGAAGAGCCGCGGCACCGACTCGGACTCCCTTCCACCGCCAACGCCCACGACCGCTGGGAGGCCGTCCGTGGATCAACGTCCCAAGTTGCGCCTCAGCCCCGAGGAGCTGCTTCGCCATGAGAGCGGTCTGCTGATCTTCAGGCTTATGGAGGCTGAGATGCCCGAGTCTCACACTTCGCTGGAAGTTTTCGTCGATGATCACCTGTATCCGTCCTACACTTCTGCCACGGCTCCCCAGCGGAACTACAAGTTTGAAGAGATTGGCGACTGTGTCATTCGCGAGCTCGAGTTCTCGCGTCTTACGATCAAGGCTCGCAAGAAGGGTGACGACGTTGACGAACACCTGGCGTCCCTCAGTGGCAACACCCTGGATACACTCAAGCAATGCTTGGTAAGTCTCTTGGAGAAATCTCTTTGGCGGGCGTTGCTAACGATTGCAGAACAACCCCACCATACTCAAGCTCAAGCCTGACGAGGGCCGCGGCGGCTGGGTCAAGGTCAGCTTGAAATACGTGCCCATCAAAATGTCACTCGATCCAAGCGAGAGCATCAACAACATGGGCAAGCTGCGCCTCGACATTCTCGACGGTCAAGATCTGCCATCTGCTGACAGGAACGGCAAGAGTGATCCTTACTGCAAATTCGAGCTCAACGGCAACGAAATCTTCAAGACCAAGGTCCAGAAGAAGACGCTCAATCCAGTATGGAATGAGTTCTTCGAGGTGGAAGTACCTTCGCGCACAGCCGCCGAACTCGTTGTCAAGGTCTATGACTACGACTTTGCCGACAAGCCGGATTTCCTGGGAGGTGCGAATATCAACCTCGAGGCTCTCGACCCCTTCAAAGCCACCGAGTCCAAGCTCATCCTTGACGGCAAATCCGGTACGGTCAGGGTCCGCATGCTCTTCCGGCCAGACTACGTCAGACGCGCTCGACAGGGCACCTCTACCTTCCAAGGCACGTTTGGTGGTCCTGGGAGGATTGTCACTGGTGTTGCCGGCGCCCCTATCAAGGGTGGAGCGGCCGTGGCTGGTGTGGTGGGCTCTGGCGTTGGCAAGGGTGCCACCTTCTTGCGTCGTGGTCTTTTCGGCAAGAAGGATGAGGACGAGCCAGTGAATGGATCGGTGCCCATGATCACCACAGATGGAGGTGACAGTCCGGCCCGATCCCGAGGCGGGACTGAGACCCCCACTGACCGACCTACAACAAGCCAAGGCCAAAACAACCACAGCCGTACTAAGAGTATCGGCGCCGCGTCGACTCGCAGCTACCAGCCAGGTGCTGCAGGCACGGGCACAGCCCACTTTACTGTTGTCAGTGCGACTGGCTTCCCTCCCTCATCCGATTTGTACGTGCAAATCACCCAGTTGGGCGGCAAGGAGAAGACCGTTGGCAAGACCAAGCACTTCAAGTCCTCTGACGGGCATTGGAACTTTGACGAGTCGTTCAAGGCCACATGCACCGCAGAGACCTTCTTCAAGGTCGAGGTCAAGGGTGATCACACGTTTGGTAGGGACGACGAACTCGGCGAGACCAAGTATGTCGTCGATGAGTCCGGATCTGGTGCTGAGAAGGAGGTGTCCGTGGGCAGCGGCACGGTCGTGATCAAGAGCACGTTCCAGCTGCCAGAGTCATCCAGCTTGTCGGCCGATTCCCCGAGCCGCTCGCATATGCGACGCAGCTTCTTGAGCAAGCGCGATACGGGACGCAGCAGCAGGGAGGGGACGCCCAACGCTTAGAAGGATGCGACGCGATGGTGATGAGGAGGGTGATGTGGACTGTTGTTGCTGTTATATTGTCGCTGGTTTGGTTCAGCAGAGTTCGTGTTATCAGTGCGCTAATTGTGAAGCAAGTATGTGTATTGTCGGGGAAGGGTTCCTTGGTCGGGCTAGAATAGCAATGTAGTTTCTATATCTGTGACAATTTTGTTATTGTTACATGATCTACCGTACAACTGCAATTAAACCTGTCGAGTTTGTCCTGCTTGTCTGTCATGCTGCTCATCCCTCAGATGTAGCTACTTACCCTATACTACAAGCGTGTAGTCACGGTTCCCCCCTGGTGGGGCCCTCAGCCACAGCGGCAAGCCACACTCCAAGTCTCCTCACATCTGGCGAGCGCCAGTGACGACGCGGAAGCTGCCTGACTGGAGCTCAGCAAGCAACCTCATCCCACCGTCTACCACAACTCTGGTCCACCACCTCCTCGACGACCGTAGCGACGAAACCCCAGATCTCGTCATTCTACGGCCCATCTCACATACAGCCGCTTCTTTTTCTCCTTCACAATCCACCATCATGGACGCCCTCGTGGCCAAGTACAGCCGCCCCGCGGCAGAGGAATCAGACCCCTTCGAGAATGAGCTCGAGTCTCACGATCTCATGAACCCGGCGGATCATCTCTCTCTTAAATTTGCCATGCCACCCGTGGCTCAGGTATGACCCTTCCATCCAGTAGAGCCAGGCGGGCTGTCCAGGTGGCGGCCGATCAGGACAGGGAATCTAACTTGTCATCCACAGCCTTCCTCATGGCTCCGCGCTGCGACCGACGACCGATCCAACCCAGAGTGCCCCATCAAGATCGCCCACGGTACCACAACCCTCGCCTTCCGCTTCCAGGGCGGCATCATCGTCGCGACCGATTCCCGTGCCACCGCCGGCGACTGGATTGCCAGCCAGACCGTCAAGAAGGTCATTGAGATCAACAGCGTGCTGCTGGGCACCATGGCCGGTGGCGCCGCCGACTGCCAGTACTGGCTCGCCTGGCTGGGCATGCAGTGCCGTCTGCACGAGCTGCGTCACAAGCGCCGCATCAGCGTCGCCGCCGCGAGCAAGATTCTCGCCAACCTGGTGTATTCGTACAAGGGCATGGGACTGAGCATGGGCACCATGTGCGCGGGCGTGACGGCCGAGGAGGGGCCTGCGCTGTACTACGTCGACAGCGACGGGACACGGCTGGCGGGCAACCTGTTCTGCGTGGGGTCCGGTCAGACGTTTGCGTACGGTGTGCTGGACGCCGAGTACAAGTACGAGCTGAGCAACGAGGCGGCACTGGAGCTCGGGCGGAGGAGTATCCTCGCGGCGGCGCATAGGGATGCTTACTCTGGTGGCTACATCAACCTGTACCACATTGAGGAGAAGGGCTGGACACGCCACGGCTTCAGCGACACGAACCCCATCTTCTGGAAGACTAAGCTCGAGAAGGGCGAGTTCTCCAACGTCACGAGCGAGCTGGAGTAGACGGGGCGGGAATGGTAGTGGGAGACGCAGCAGCAGATCAAACAGCTGTACAACAAATGAAGAATAACGACTCAATTAAGACTTGCTCTAATCTAAATGCCGTAATGCGTGCTTATGCTCGAAACCCAGCTGACTATGTGATGCATTTATATACGGGAGTTTGTTTGTACACGGGTCCAAAATTAGTTCTTCACCCAGCCGGGGGCACCCATGATGCCACCATCTATCCTCTCATCGAGGGGCCATTTCCTGATCATCAACACATCCAAGTCCGTCGTCCATCCACGCTCGAACATTTCCATCCCCGCCCAAGCAATCATGGCCGCATTGTCAGTGCAAAGGCCCACGGGCGGCACCGCGATCTTCAAACCAAAGCCTCTAGCACGCAACGTGGAGCGCACAACATGCAACAGGAATCTGTTGCAGGCCACACCGCCCGCCAGCACGAGCGTAGGACACGCCTGCAGACCATGTACATCGGTCAAGGCGAGCACGAGGCGATCCGCAATGTGCCGAAACGCAGCCGCCATGATGTACCGCGCCAACACCTTGCGCTGCTCCACGTCCATGTCACCCACCCGGTCCATGATTTTCTTCGTGTTCGAGCCCAGGCCGGAGAATGAGAACTCTAGCTTCCGCGTGTGGGCGAGGGGGGTGTTGAGAGCCCAGTCATAACCCTCTTTCTGAAGCACCATCGCCTCCTCCCCTCGTTTGCTCTTGGCCTGGAAGAAGGCATACTCCTCCTCCGTCCCGCCGTCGGGAAAGGCAAACGCCTCCAGCAGACGACCGTACATGACGTCCGTGGCGGAGCGCAGGACATCGGCAGGCAGGACGACACGCGCCACCTGGTCGAGCATGTTGCCCACGGCCGTGTCGAGCGTGCTGGCGAGGATCTCATGATCGACAAGGCTCCGCGAATGTACAAGCTGCGTGTGTCCTCCCGAAACGAGCAACGACAGAAACGACCCGTCGAGTGACCCTCCCTCGTCCACGGGCATGGGCGCCCGGATCGCCCTGGCGAGTCGCGGTGTGAGGGCGTGGGCCTGCATGTGATGCACCCCGACCATGGGTACGTTCCACGCGGCGCAGAGGCCCTTGGCCGTGTTCAGGCCTGTGGCGAGGTTGGTCACGATGCCCGGACCTCTCGTCACGGACACAAAGTCCGGCTTGGTGGCCCCGTCCGGCAGAAATGGCAGGCTCTTCTGCAGCAGCGGCGCGAGGGCGCGGGTGTGGCCCTTGGCCGCCTCGACGGGGTGGACGCCTGCAAAGGCGAGGTGGTCGCTCGATATGCGCTCGTTGAAGAGGAGTCTGTGCTCGTTGGTCAGGTCATTGCGATGGAGGATCGCGACGCCCGTGTCGTCGCATGATGTCTCGATCGCGAGGGTCGTCAGATATCTGGCGGAGAACAGCGATGGCCGGAGGAGGGCCTGCCGCTTAGGAAGGAGGGAACATGGTCGGAAGCGCATGAGGTCGTGGACTCATGGAGAGGACTGGAGTTGGAGAGGTCTTGGATCTGGGAAGGAAACATGAAAGTACGTATCGATATTCCAAATTCCATGTGAGGTATGCGAATAGTGGCTACCCTGTATCGGCAGCGACATGTGCGCCAGCGTCAGCATAAGCGACGTTGCTCACCTTACCTTGAATTGTGGATGGCTTAGTATTCCTCTCGTCAAGTGTTTCGGTACCTGATGAAAGGTTTACCTGCCATGCTGTCGTTTAGTGTCGCACAACTTGACGCTGCCTCGTTCATGCTGACACCGATACAACACTACAGCTTTACATGTCATCTTGTCACAGTATCAAAAGAGATTGAAATCAATAGGATGATAAAGCCTTGATAAGTACGCTCTCCCTCTTGTTCATTCAAGCTATATATAGTTCATAATCCCTTTTGACGCCGCCTGATGCATGCCTTGAAGCAACGCTAGCAAGTACATTTCCCTCCACAACTACTACACAAAAACAAGTTCACTCATGTCCAGTTGACCCATTCACATCGACAACCGCCTGTCCCTCCGTCGAAGCCCCCGAACGAATCGTTGTCATTCTTGCGGTGATTCACGACAGTCCCTGCAAACTCCAGGTCATTGGGAAGCAGCTTGGGGTTGTCCTGGTCCAGCTGCCCTCGCTCGTCAATGGGCCAGTACCAGACAAACTTCTTCTTGGGATCTCCACCATGGGTGTCGAGTGTCACGGTCACTGGATAGGGCATTGTGCCTGGTCTGACCAGTTCGGGGGTGCCCTCTATGCTGTCACCTTCCGGCAAGAGCTGAGAGCCGTCCTCCAGAGTCTGGGTCCAGATCTGGACGAGCATACGGGTCTGCGACCAAGTCGCGTAGAAGTTTGCTTCGCTTTCCGTGCAGCCGCCGTCCTTGTCCAGTGGAACGTCGTTGGCGGTGTTGTTGAGCGATTTGAGGTAGATTGTCCGCTTGAAGTACGTGTAGAAGCCGTAGTGCTCCGTGGGCAGACCGCGGTCGTACAATCGCACGGGCTGCTGGACGGAGTTTGGGAGCATCCGCGCTGGCTGCGGTGTACCGTCCTCTCCGAGATCCGCTGCCGATATGAGGTCCTTGACAAGATCATCTCCTATCCTTGTCTGTCTCTTGTCAAGCACAGAATTCTCAACCTGATCATCAACAGAATCAAGTAGACTGATGAAGAATGGCGCGGGCTCGCCGGCTTTCTCATCGGATTCAATCTCGTCTGTGGTGTCTCCTAAAAACCACATTTCCTCAAAGGCTGGCGGCTCGGGATTTGGCTTGAACGCGGTTGCTTGACCGTCACGAACGAAGGCGCGCGCCGAGGCGGCAACCCCCGTGGAGCGTCGCGCCACAGACTTCGGAGGCTCGCCATTCGGGACGTTCCACTGCTCGCGCGTGCTGTTGTCCCATTGAATCTGCATGATAAAGGTCGGCTGGTTCGCCTTGTAAGGGGCGACAGATTCATGCTTCTCCTTGGGCAGGGAGCAACTCCAGAGCGTGGACGGCTCAGTGCAGCCAGACTTGGCAACAGTGTTGTCGCTTCCCACCACTGTCAGGACACCTGTTGGCATGGGCGGAAAGTCGGTCAAGTTACGCCAGATCGAGTCGACCTCGTGGGTTCCTTTGGGTTGCGTGAGGACGACACCCAGTACAGTGGCGAGGATGATGAGCAAGAGTAGCAAGGCAGTTATCACCAGGCACCATCTTCTGCGCTTCCGCCCTTCGCGACCTGTCCTCCCAAAGCAACCAGTGGAAGGAATGCAGCCCCTGCCTCGCCAGAAGCCACCAAGCTTCCGGGCCATGATATCCTCTTTCTCATGTCGCCGCCGTTCACGCTCTACCCTGTGTGCGTCGCCGCGGGCATCGTGTGAGTGTTCTTGGAGAAGTGTGGTTGCCAACGCGCGATCCGGCAGCGGCACGCGGAGAGGCGCTGGCATGTCTGGGGGAAATGTAGGGGTGATAGGGATGTTGGTCATCTGAGTGGCGCCTTGCGATGTCATGGTGGCCGCTAGCCCCGGTGAGCCAGGCGGGCCAGGCACAGGCGATGGTGGAAACTGAGCTTGGAGAGGGTGCCCAGGTGGAAAGACTGCACGGTATCGCATCGGGACGCCCCTACTTTGCTCATGGGGTTGTCTTGGCGGAGAATAGGGCGGGGGAGTCCCGAGTGCTAGGTTCGGCGTGATCGTGACCTGCGTCTTCTCAGATAGAAAAGGATTGTTCGACGCCAGTGAGGTAGGTGGTGTTGCCTGTGCGGAGCGACGGTCCTCAGTGGTCGGGGGAGTCGGTGTCCTGCGAGGCGTCGGTGCTCGAACGATAGGAGGCGGGCTCGCGCGAGGTATGGGCAAGGCGACAGTCTGAGGAACCTTTTCATCGACAGGAAAGTCATGAGAAGGGCTGTCATGAGTCTGCGCCTCGCCTGCCATGATCGGCGAATCAAGCTTTGTCTTCCTACTCTGAAAGGTGAACCGCTTGTCCATGAAAGGTGTGACAACGTGATCCCACCACCCGTTTGCTCTGGAACCCGCGCTGTCAGGTGTCAAGCCCGCGACTTTCATCCGCTGTTGCAGGGCTGACTTTGGAGTTTTTGGGCTTCCATCCTCCTCGAAGAGCGTGCATGGTGACCCTCCATCATCGCTGTTGTTGCCGCCTTCGAGACTGATGAGTCGGCGATGGGCAGACGTCTTGTAGCCGGACGGCAGGGCAGGCACAGGAGGCACATCTTCATTGATGGGCTGCTTAGACCCACTGAGGTTGGTGGCCTGTGAGTATATGCTCGATGCGGGACGGAAGCCGTTGGTGGTTGACGCAGTCTCTGGCGTGTCAGGGGACCAAACCGATATCTGTGGCCCTGATGGTCCCCGTGGGGAATGTGCCGGCCCTTCGCCAGGGCTGGCGCTCGGAACACTTGGTGTAGTGTCGCCACCTCTGTTCTCGTTATCGGGAGGAAATGAGATACCAATCATGATCGGCGCATCTCCTGGTGTCAAGTTGACGCCTCCGCTCTTTGGGGTCGAAGTCTGAGGCGTGGCCGAGGCAGGGCTCCTCCCCTTATTCTTCTTGAGCCAATTCCAGTTGCCTACTGAAGCCGAGTTGGGTTCACCCTCCAGTGCCCTGAGCGCCGCCGCATCGACGAACTTGGCAGGTCTTCCGTTGTGTGAGTGAGCTTGATCCAGTCTTCGAAACGTGGTCATGTCCGTGATGACCTTGATCCCCGCCATTGCATTCTGTGCCCTCTGCCTGTGCCTTGATTTAAGGCGTCGAACTCTGGTAGTTGAAAGTCTCGGCAGTGATTGTCGTGGGCCATGGTGTTTCTGTTGTGTCGATGAATAGGAGTTTGGGGGCGCGGCATCGACCGCGACTTGCTCACTCGGGTCTATTGGGGTGACGACATCTTCATCCTCCCAGTTCTCCCAGTCGTCGGTAGATTGGCGGCGGGTTGAATCCCCAAGCTGCTGTGGTTGTATGTGTGTGGTTGCCATGATTGGCTCTGTTTGATAATGGTAACGATCGTACTGTGCTGATGTTGGTGGCCTGCCACAACTAGTTCACCGTCGAAGCGAGGTTTCTGTTGGTAAGAGCTCTTGGTAACGTAGGAAGAACAACGCTTTTGTCTGTTGGGAACGGGAGAACGAGTGACAATAACAATAGGGAGTGGATGTGGGTTCTAGCAACGAACAATAGAGGCACAATAGGGCGAACAATACAAAGGGAAGAAAAGAGAGCGAGGAATCTTGGATGCTTCAAGAAACTTTGAAGAGAGAGTGAGGACTGGACCGAGAAGAAGGACTAGGTTCGCATGGGAGAACGGATGAGAGAGCCGCGACTGGCGGCTCCAAGCCGGTCGAACGTATGTCATGTTCACTAAATAAAACAACCATCTCCGCAATGTCGCGTCTGGAGGGGCGCACGGCAGCGTCGTGGATGAAGGATACGCAAGCAACTCGATGGTTTGTGATGGTTCACGGTCGATGAGCGTTTGGAATAGGCGCTTTGGTGAGGTCGCGGCGTTCCACTATTGGCTACCCTTTGGCGCCGAGCTGGTGGTGCGTGGTGATTGGCCCATTGTCGCAGCCTGCCGCTGCAGAACAATCTTCCAGTTCTTATTCACATTTGTACAGTGTTATTCACTTGTCGAGTTCTTCATAATTATTTCATTCAGTTAAGATCAAATAATTACATGTGCTGCAGGTGGAAATCACGACGTCTTGTGGCAGGGCTGTCTGTCCCCCACATACCGAAAGATGAAGAGCTGCAACCAGACTAACTTGATAAATGCCCGAAACCATGTCTGAGCCACTTCACGTGGACTTGAGTCTTGAAGCATGATGATTGATAGGTATGTGACAAGCGCAGCCTTCTCACGATGCTCAAAGGGCCTTGAAGAATTCTCGAATTAAGCACGTTCTAGCCCTCATCTGTCTCAATTGGTGAGGGGCCGCCGGTGCCACGCGGTTGGAGTGCTCGTGAAGAAGGCATTGGAACGCTAGGTTACGTGTCATGTTTCTCAATGGCCCTCGCCTGGTGGGTGAGTAGTCTAAAGTAGGTCATGTAGACCGCGTCAGAGAGTGAGATGATATTTAATAGTAAATAAGGCTGTGTATGACGGTAACTGGGGATGGGGCCCAGGAACCTTTTAGTTCAATGAAGGCCCAGGAGACGCTGTCTGGAATGGTGCTGGCAGGGAGAAAGCAGCATGGCACGATAATGTGGTACTTGTCTTCCGGCCTAAGTCACACAGAGATAGAGGTGCTCAAGTAGCATGCCAAGACTGACTATTTTTTGAGTATTATCTTTCCGAAAACCTTGTGAGGCATCCCATGCTGCGCTGGGTAAGGTATGGGTCTTGCTGACGCATGGCAGCTGAACGATGCGCAGCGGGCGCCAGACTTGGACTTTGATGAACTTGCCGATGTAATCTTCTAGAAAGACGCACTCCAACAGCATTATCTGATAGGCAACGTGTTCGTCGAGCGACTGGACCTTATGAAACCTCACCAGAGCTTCAAACAGCCCGCGTCACAGTCCGGACTGCACCCCCCACTGATTGCCGGCGTTCAGGGGGTCGGTCCCCTATCTGCGATCTCAGCTGCCAGTGCGTGCCACTGCAGGTAAACCCGCAGCGCCAAGCCAGCACCTCATTAGCCTGACCACCATCAACAAGCGTCCAACAGAGTGTCCAGAACAGAATCTGGATCCTCCCTGTCGTATCTGATGAGCTTTTTTGGCGATGCTTTAGTAGCTCCAAGGATCATTACGGCTGCACCACCGCCAATTGCAATCGTCAACACGAACCAAGACCACTAGTCACGCGGGTTTGACGCAGCCACCACCCAGTGTCTTCAATACCACGACTCGACGCTGTCCGACCCTCCTTGCGTTGCGGCGCGCCCCATTCGACACGACATACAACACCATCGCACGCACCGCTGCGACGCTGCGCAACCTGCCAGACTCGCATTTCGCAACGGGCGAGCGCGCCACAATCACAAACACGAATCCCGCTTTTCCCAGATTTCGGCCAGCACCGTCGAGCGGCGCCTGACCAGCCTGACCAGCCGTCGCGACAATCGAGTACACCTGTCCCCGTTGCGTCCTCGCAAACCGGCACGCTGGCGCCGTCTCAGCCTCCCGAGGCCGGCTCCTCGAGCTCCCTCAGCGGCAGGCCATTTCAGTCTCACCACCGAAGGCGCTCCTCGGCTGGCCAGCACACGACCCTCAGCGAGCAACGGGCGGGTACCTTGCTATCCCTCAACAACCCAAAGACGAGCCCGTCGCTATCACAACCTCCTCTGACACCTGTTCCTGGTAAGTCATAGGCCTCGCACGCCCCCGGACCTTGACGTGTGGGGGGGGGGGGGGGGGGGGCGCGGGGGGGCGGGGGGGGGGGGGGGGGGGGGGGGGGGGGGGGGGGGGGGGGGGGCGGGGTGGGGGGGGGGGGGGGGGGGGGGGGGGGGGGGGGGGGGGGGGGGGGGGGGG